>NW_019174704.1:650652-654001 GCF_002260705.1 Seriola dumerili
GTGCTGGTTCATGAGGAAGTCAAGAAGCAAAGTTGAGAAATTAACTTTGGACTTTTGGTTGTTATCTTTATTTCCTCATCATCCTTCGTGCCTGAAAGCTGTAAACTCTTAACCGCAGGCTGAACTTTCCCATGTGTGAAAAAGGAAAACGTCACTCTGCTCTCTCCTCAGGATCCCAAAGACGAGATCTGCTGACATGATGTCATTTGAAGATGTAAAAACAGATATCTCTCTCTCCCTTTGCTTTATTTATTAAAATACACTAAAGAGTGTTTCTTCAGAGCAGCTCCGTCCTCTTACAGAAGTCTGACTGTGTGTTTTGTTTTCGTCCGTGTGTCTGTTTGTGCGTCTGAGCGGATTCTCCTGGAGGTCCGCTGGATAAACTCAGTGGGTGAGGTTACAGAGAGGCAGAGCTACTCTACACCACTGTGCAGACAGGCGTCCTCGGGGCTCGCTGAGGATCCCTTTCACAGCTATAAGTAGCAACTGGTGTGGGGTTTCACTAAACCAGAGGCATCATGGGAAATGATACAGTAAACTCATTTCCCCAGTTAGATCTATGACCCTGACGTGTGCGTCTTTTAGTGCGGGAGAGTAAAGAACATGTTTAGTTGTGAAGTATTTATATTTATATACTATATATATATATATATATATATTGTGCACATTGGTCTTCGTTTGTTTCGCTGACTGTTTCCTCTTGCCGGGCTACTTCTTTTCAACCACTATGCTTCCAGATTCGCCCCATCAAAGAATCATCTGCAAACTGTGGAGCTCCGTAATCGGGAGAGGGCCACTGATGTGTCCCTGGGCTTTCTCCACTCAAACTGAATCACACAGGCGGGCGCACACAGACAACAGGGCTGCACGCCATGGCTTTTGGAAGGTCACTCTAAGAATAGCTTTCAATACAAAAAAAAAAAAAAAAAAGAAAAAAAAAAAAGATTCATATCCAGTAGAGAGCACACACTGAAATGTGCATGCAAGCAAATGGACACATAGGAGCATGCATTAGTTCATGGACACAGGCCCAGACCAAAGCACTCTGACTACTGTCAAACACACAGATATGTACCACTGGCTAATGCACATAGCTTACATTTGTGCTCAGCTAAAAGGACAGCAAATTAACCATATCATGTCCTGCTTAAACCGTCCCGTGATGCACTGCTGAGAAAAGTGAGGCGAGTTGCAAAAGAGGAAAGTAAGAAAATGGCATTGATTCCCTATATGTTAGGAAGGAGCACACCCCCTTTGCCCTGCTATAAGCGCTGCTTTTCTCGAGCTAATTTATTCCGCTAATGTTCTGGGAAGACGGTTAACGGCTGCAGAGAGATCCCTGCAATTGTATTTGATGGTTAATGTAAATGCACCACACTGGCTACATTAATCAGTGGCTCTAGACAAAAAAGACTAATCACCCTTTTCTTGATAAAACAAATCACACATTCATCTTGGCTCCACACCCTCTTAATACATCTTGCTTTATCCTTTATCTCAATCTATCAAACACACATCTGTAATGTATTAATGCAGCCGCACCGCTGTTGTGCCTCAGACAAAAGCTCATAGCCTCACATCCTTATATGCTTGACCTTTGTAAGATGGCGCCGTATGTTTAACATAGATTTTTCTAATTTTCCTTTGTAGGAACATAAAATACCACGACTACCATTCCTTTATATATATATATTATATATATATAATATATATATATAAAAAAAAAAAGTAGGACATGCAAAATAAAAATCGTCTCTTTCGCGAGAGTGAGCAGGGAAGAAGGGGTGAAGTTGGGGGTGGGGGTTTATATAGAGCACATACTTGTAAACGTGAATACTGTTAGTGTACAGGGCGGGTTGGGACGTGCGTGTGGAGGATGGGAGAGGGGACGGGGAGGAGTGTAAATTGGTATTTAACTCCACAAAAGAGGGATTCTGGCTGAGTCAGAACATTTTTCCTCCCACTCCTGCCCATCACAACTATCACCCAGAAGCAAGAGGGAGAACGCACGGAGAGCGAGAGAGAGTGAAAGGGGGATGAAGGGAGGGAGAGATTAGAGAGAGCAGCTATTATAGCTACAGAGTCGCAACCACGGCTAATAGATTGTTTCGGCGCTTCTTAACCTTTTTCCTTCAACAAGATGGAGTGATCGTCATCCGATAAAAAGCTGCAACATATTATTACTGTGATTAAATTGCTGTTTTCTTATTCACATAAGGTCAGGGGTAACCACTTTTGCACCTATTGTGTCATCTTTTCCTTTCTTTCTTTAGTTTGTAGTGAAGCTTTCCTCCCACACTTTAATAGCGGGATTTTGAACCAACATATTGAGACTTGCAGTTTTGATGCGCACACCACTAAAATACTTGGTGTAAACTTAGTGTAGTAAAATACTTACTACTACACCTAAACATGCCAGGAGGCCTATGATACAACCATGAAGTTATATTTGAACGTTTTCCTACTCCGCATCTATCTGCATATTACTCATATTGTGTCTTCTTGCATTTCATTCTGAGGATGAAGTGTTACTCATCAAAGCAATTTATGCGCAGGAAGGTGGAATAATTTCACACAATATGTTTGAACTTTCACAGGTGTTTTATTTGATCAGGGATCCAATGTCTCAGTAACAATAATAATAATAATAAAAAAAAAAAACTATTGGCATTTTGGCTTTATTGGTTTTTGTCTCCCTCCATCTTTTCTTGATTAAACCAGGCAGGTGGTGACGAGCGCTCTTGTCTCAGTGGCATCGTTTTTTGTGTTTGTTTTTTTTTTCAAGGATTTTTATAGCATTTCCATCCTTCAGTGTGCTTTGAATGTCCGCTATTGAACCTGTATGTGGTGTACCTGATACAACATCATCAATGGGTGATTGATGGTGAGACTGTTCCACCTATTTTTGAAGTGGATTTTCTTAAAAGAACAGTTTTTACATACTTACATACTCCAGACACAAAATTTAAATGTTATCTAAGAACTCAATGACAATGATTTCGCTTCTACAAAGACAGATACAAAAGATATATGGACCCAGAGGAGATATCAGAAAGAAGGGAGGGGAAACTGGACGACCCTGGCATGAAATAATTTTGTATTCTAAGGACTTCTTCAGGGCTCATTCGCATATGATTCTCCCTCCCGTTAGTTTGTTGCAGCAGAATTGCATCTATTTTAGTTGTGTGTAAGAGTGTGTTTATGCAGCTGAATATAAAATGATGGTGTAGGTCCCCACTCGCAACACCAAGGACCTAAAGATAGAACAGCTATGCACTCTGCCATGAGGGGAATCCTTTGGCATGTCAGAGACTAAATGCTTACATGAGTGTGTTTATATATATATATA
>NW_019174704.1:654026-770131 GCF_002260705.1 Seriola dumerili
TATATATATATATATATATATATTATATATATATAATATATATATATATATATATATATATATATATATAATATATATATATATATATATATATATTATATATATTGTGCCACATTGGTCTTCGTTTGTTTCGCTGACTGTTTCCTCTTGCCGGGCTACTTCTTTTCAACCACTATGCTTCCAGATTCGCCCCATCAAAGAATCATCTGCAAACTGTGGAGCTCCGTAATCGGGAGAGGGCCACTGATGTGTCCCTGGGCTTTCTCCACTCAAACTGAATCACACAGGCGGGCGCACACAGACAACAGGGCTGCACGCCATGGCTTTTGGAAGGTCACTCTAAGAATAGCTTTCAATACATAAAAAAAAAAAAAAAGAAAAAAAAAAAAGATTCATATCCAGTAGAGAGCACACACTGAAATGTGCATGCAAGCAAATGGACCATAGGAGCATGCATTAGTTCATGGACACAGGCCCAGACAAAGCACTCTGACTACTGTCAAACACACAGATATGTACCACTGGCTAATGCACATAGCTTACATTTGTGCTCAGCTAAAAGGACAGCAAATTAACCATATCATGTCCTGCTTAAAACCGTCCGTGATGCACTGCTGAGAAAAGTGAGGCGAGTTGCAAAAGAGGAAAGTAAGAAAATGGCATTGATTCCCTATATGTTAGGAAGGAGCACACCCCCTTTGCCCTGCTATAAGGCGCTGCTTTTTCTCGAGCTAATTTATTCCGCTTAATGTTCTGGGAAGACGGTTAACGGCTGCAGAGAGATCCCTGCAATTGTATTTGATGGTTAATGTAAATGCACCACACACTGGCTACATTAATCAGTGGCTCTAGACAAAAAAGACTAATCACCCTTTTCTTGATAAAACAAATCACACATTCATCTTGGCTCCACACCCTCTTAATACATCTTGCTTTATCCTTTATCTCAATCTATCAAACACACATCTGTAATGTATTAATGCAGCCGCACCGCTGTTGTGCCTCAGACAAAAGCTCATAGCCTCACATCCTTATATGCTTGACCTTTGTAAGATGGCGCCGTATGTTTAACATAGATTTTTCTAATTTTCCTTTGTAGGAACATAAAATACCACGACTACCATTCCTTTCCATTTTACCACCCCCCCCCCCCCACACATGTTTCTATCATTCATCCACTCCTCCTCTTCCCTCCCCTCCTTTCTCTTGATTTCCTCTCTGTCCCTGTCTGTACTGTGATGTTCTGATCATCTCTGAACTCCAGCCTGGCAGATGGGTGAGAACACAGCTCCCAGCATCAAGCTTAACCCAGCCACCGAGGGTTTAACTTTTGAAGTTAACTTAACAGCAACGTTAGCGTGTACCTAGCGCCTTGGCTGTCCTAAATCAAATCTCTTTTCGCTTCTATCCATTCTGTCACTGGCCCCCCCCCCCCCCCCCCCACACTGTTTTCTATCATTCATCCACTCCTCCTCTTCCCTCCCCTCCTTTCTCTTGATTTCCTCTCTGTCCCTGTCTGTACTGTGATGTTCTGATCATCTCTGAACTCCAGCCTGGCAGATGGGTGAGAACACAGCTCCCAGCATCAAGCTTAACCCAGCCACCGAGGGTTTAACTTTGAAGTTAACTTAACAGCAACGTTAGCGGTGTACCTAGCGCCTTGGCTGTCCTAAATTCAAATCTCTTTTCGCTTCTATCCATTCTGTCCACTGGTGTCCTTTCAAGGGGTCCTTGCTTGTCATAAGCAGCAGTGTTTTTTTGTTTTCTCTTTTTTTTTTCTTCTTTTAATTCCAGGCCTGAGAGTGTGTGTGCGTGCATACAAATGTGTGCGCGTGTCTGTGTTTGTAAATGCAGGTATAGGCTTCCAGGCAGCACAGGCAGCCCTGATGTGAAGTGACATGTTGAGAGACTAAGCCTTTGGACACTGGCTGAGGGAGGGAAGAAAAACCAAATAAAAACAGACATAGCCTTTATAAAAAGCTACAACACAGCTGCATCAGAGCAGCAGATGGCATGTCACCCCTCCCATCCTCCTCCCCCCAGCCCCTTTTTATTACAATATCACTCTGCCGTTCTTTAATCATGCATCACTTTTTATCATCCTTTTTTTTTTATCTAAAAAATACTCAAGCACAGATACATGAATGCCGCAGAGTAATACTGTGACAAGTTGAGCCTGGGCGTGACTGGCTTGTCTGATACAATGAGAGGGCATCTCTTCCTCTGGCTATTTGCTACAGTCATCATTGTCCGGATCAGGCCAATTCACCTGGCCGCCTGTCTGCTTAGCTTACCATTACTCGCTCCTCCGTTGCCTCACCTGAACCCATTTCAAGTCAGTTTAACTGATGTTGATTATATGCATCGTGCTTCAATGGAAATAATGTCAAAAGATTTTTAACAGAATAACTGTCACGAACAATAACCTTCCAGGCGGGACAAAGACACACAACCCCTTTAGCTGACAGGGTGTCCATCCATGCAGGAGTGTCTTGCTCATGGACAATGCAGCACGGTAACACAACAGCAGATGCTGAAATAAAAGCTTGACCCTAGGGTTGTCTGGTTGGTTGGAGGACAAGTCTTGCTGCTCACCACAATACAATCTACAGCTCCCTGCGACCAGAAAGTCAACATGGCAGCAGTATAATGACCAAGCATCCCTACACAGGTATAACTGCATCATATAACAGGATTAAAATGAGGAAACAAAACTTATCATAGCAGCAGATATGATAAATTATAACAGTTCAACATATTTCTGTAAATTTGAATGCACATTTCACTAAAATGAAAATGAAATACGGAAAAATACGGATACCAGAGGATGAAATTTAAAAAGCCAACTTGAAAGCATGACTGCATTTTTTTTTTTTTTTTTTACTGAATTTACTGCAGAGAGATTAAATGCAATAGTATCAATACACATTCAGTTCAAAAGCAGCTTTAGCTCAATTCTACTGTCAAATAATGGATTTATCATGTGATCAGCGATCAAAAAAGTAAAGCAGACACATAATCCACTAGTACAATTGTTTATTGATATAATGTTTCACTACATTCATACTGCATAAAAGGAGCTGCCGATGACACAGCATATTCTTACACACCTTTCAGGAGCAACTACTGCCCGCTGCATGGCGAATACTTGAGATGACTGGCTAATTATAAGGCCCAAACTGACTGCTTTATGAGACAGATGTTGTGCTCATGAATCTTGAAGCAGGTCAGATACCCAAACTGACTGCAAAATGAGACAAGAGGTCTCACAGCCACAGTCAAGGTTCTCTGCTCTGACAAGAGAGCAGATGGCTGTTTGTGGAAATAACGAACCAGAACAGAGAGAGAGAGAGAGTCAGAGGACGCTGCAAATTCTCCACTACAGCTCATCCACCTACACATATCGCCTTTTTATGTTGTCACTTGAAAAATGTTTTGATTAAAACACGAAAAAAAAAAAAACTAAACATTTACAAGCAGTTCCTATTCATTTTAATCATCTTGCACCAGTCCAGACAAAAAATTTGCTCTTGCAACATTGGTGTACCGACAAAAGCACTCTCTCTTGCTGTGTATGTGTGAGCATTACGCTGCAGTGACACACACTGAACTGTGGCGAATTACAGAACGACTGGGTGAATTCAGTTACTGCCATGGCTACTTTGTGCATACAAGTGTGTTTCTCTGTATTACTGATAGAGCTTGGTTTGTTGGCCTTCACTGAAAGCGGAGCATTTTCTAATTCTGTGTATCTGATACATTTAGTTAAAATTTTACTTGAAATAATAATAATAAAAAAAAAACAAATAATAAACTTCATTGCACGGGCCAATATTTGAACTAAATCAAAACTGAACTGTGGTCAAATATTCCTAGTTTCATGTTGTTTTGTCATAGTTTTGAGCACTGGATAACAGCTATTACACTCTCAGCAGACACTCCAAACACAATATTACCTCCAACTTACATCACAGGGAGAGCACAGCTCATTAGCTCCACCGCTACCAAATGGTAGCATATCCACATTTAAAGAAAGCTGAACATTCATGTACATGCACATACAGAACAGAACAGCATTCTCACCTAAACAGCATTGTGGTCTCACAAGACAGGCCGGGCTCTTATTGTGAAAGGGAAGCAGTATACCACTAGCCTATAAATGACGAGACATGCTGATCTGCAAATGATAGCGAGGATAATGACCCTACTGCCACATGCCTGACACAATGACTTTCCTCTCTGCAGCCTCACAGCCTGCAGTATATTCTAAACAGATGGAGAACAGCCAGAAAACTTCCATCTTCCCTCGATCAATACTCATACATAACAGATAATTGAATATCTCATGAGAAGGTTATCCAAGAAGAGTTGAATGGAGGGCGACTGGACTTGGTTGTAGGTACTTGAAGAAGTTTCACCTCTCATCCGAGAGGCTTCTTCACCTCTGACTGACTTCAAGTGTCTTCAACTAAGTCCAGTTGCCCTCCACTCAGCTCCTCTTCGGTAACCATGACCTGGATGACTGAGAATCTTCACAGGCACCTCATAAAGACTGCAACCTTGACGTTGTTAGGGAAACATTTTATTTTTCATGTAGTCAAATAAATGCTAAAATGCCTGTATTTCCTTTTGATCATTTAAATGGTATGACTTCTTAGGAGACCTTTTACTTATAGATACATAGGAGACCATTATTTTAAAAATTTCAGTCGGTTCCTCTGAATAATGCAGCTCATCTAATGAGAATGAATCCTCCTCTGGCCAGCGTTAGTCTCTGCAGCAGGCTTTCTTTGATTCAAGCATGAAGAGAACATACATTTCCTCGCAGAACATCGCATACTGTACATTACTTCCTGACATCTCATGAATATAAACATAAACAAACAAGAATGTGCGTGCAAACACAGTTTTGGCCCTTCTCTGAAACATCAGCACTGTCCAGGGAAAGCAGCTGTTCTTCCTCAAGCAAACCATTTATATTCATGCATCTTTTCTGAACGGAATCCAGCCAGTACACCATGAAAACGGTGTGTGTGTGATGCACATGTTCTTCATCTGTGTTATTTAATTCTTCTCTAAGGTCATCCACCCTTGTTAGATAATGCCATGAAGGGCAGTTGACTCAGATATAATAGATTAGCAACTTTTTAATCTTTAGGATAGAAGAAAATATGGAGCAGAAAAGAAGATGGACACGTGACAAATTATGATAATAGTATTAACTACAATCACTATTCCACTATTTAGTGGTGTTTTACAATAACATATGCTGTGATTTTCTGCATTTTGCAACACAGCACAATTGTGGAGGAGAGGCCACAGACTGCACTAAATGTCATGTTGCCGCCTGGCTCAGAAAGAGTTCAATACATATCCATTATGAAAGCAGTGGCTATAAAACTAAGGATAAAATGTCACAATTGTCCCACACATTCAAAATGATTGCCTTTTAAATGATCTCAATTTGAACCATCAGTTTGAGTCTAATGAAAAAAATATTTTTCCGTCTCTCAAGTGTGGAGCACCATCGCCTGGAGGAGCAATAAAAATAAAAAAAAAATGTTTGCGCACGTAAAATGAAGAAGACTCAGAAAGTTCAAGCGCATGCACTGAGTGAGCAATGGCCATAGTTCTTACAGTAAGTCCATAGCTGTTATAAATGTGTTATCTCGCTCTGTCAGCAAGACACTTTTCAATTGAAAATGTCTCTGTATCCTTATGGATTTCACTTGAGGCAGTGAGAACCAAACATGAATAAAAACATTACCCATCATGTCATGTTGTAAATATGAACCAGAGCAACAGTGACTGTTTACAGATCAGACTTGGAACAGGCAGGATAACTTTATTTGATTACGTATTTAGAAGCAATGGCATGCATGGTTAAGCCTGATAATGACAATAATCATTATTATGCTCTGCATAGTTTTATATATGAAATTTCGCTATATTCATTACATGAGGATGATGCTGCCTGCACGCTCCTGCCTGCATCAGATTAAAAAGTGTATCGTGGCTATTAAAACATGAATGTTGAGTGGTGCAGCATCAATGGAATCCCCATTCTGTCGCAGACCAACAAATCACTTCTGTCACACACACATTTTGCATATTAATATTTTCTTACCTGAGACAGTCCTGACAATCTCAGAGGTGTTCCTCAGGCCGACAAAGGAGAACTGGTAGAGCCTCCAGGAGCGAATGTCCCCGACCTCCACTGAGCTCCTTTTCCACTTGTACACAATCTCCTCCCTGGGGTAGCCATCTGAACAAGAGAGAACAGAGTTAGCATGACATGGAGCTTAGCTGAAACTCAGAGGAGAGAGGCTCGGTGAAAAAAATAAAATAAAATGACACAGTGCTTTTCAAAGACCGATATTCCTCCCTTTTCGGAAATATCTTAAGACTGCTTAGATATGCTCTTTGCTATATAAAACAACCCGGTGCAAGGCTGTTCAATATGAAACATGGAGCAGCCTGTTTTATTTCAGAGTAATCCATACCCAGCTCAAGTGGGGGCTATCTTGCAAATAAACTGATTCATGAAAGAACCGTTATATAATAAACTCCTGCACAAAATGTTGACAAAGCATCTCATCCAACTGTGGGGAGAAAAAAAAAAATCTTTTTTCAGAAAAATTTAAAAGCAAAGATTACAAGTGTGATGCGCGGCTGGCTATGAGTCGGATTTCAGCAGTTTTATTACATCAAGAGGCTGGCTCTCCAGTCGGGAGAGACACAGCAGTAATCACACTTGTCTGATACTGATTCACTTATGAGCAGATGCATTTTCATAATCAAATCATATTCTTTGCTACTGAATTTCTGCCTTGGAGCTAAAGTTGAAAACAGGTACAGATAAGCATATTTTAAACAAATGATAAGTTGCATTTAGAAATGGGCTCCTTATCGTGTGAATGGATGTGACTAAATGTTCACCTCAGCACAGGTGTTAAAGTCTTCTGCCAGTTCTCTTTAGATTTCAGTCTAGTGTCTTTTTCACTCTAGCGGTGCGCTGTGTGTAGCCAACGAGGGAGTGGCCTGAATAATGCACATGAACTTTCCTCAGCGCAGACTTTAAATGGCTTCACGAGTAAAGTGCTCTCAGACATCCAGTAATGCTGGACCTCACAGTAGCAGGGGCACATTTGCCAGTCTGCTCCTGCGCTGCCAATGTGTCCGGGACAAATAATTGATTCAGTGTCTTGTTTGGAAATTTGGAATGTTTCTGGAGCTCATTGTCATGAATTCATTTGTATTCTTGGTTCAGTTGAAACAGTATTTGAGATACTTAAATGATCGTGAAGTGAAATGGTATGCGTTATCTGTATATGTCCAACTGGACGCAGTGTGATGTAGCCACACAGTCGAAAACCACTGCAGAAGAGGCTGCGCTGGAATATGTACCGTGCTTTCTTGCTTTGTGGCACGTGTTGAGGAAATATGCCGCGTGATGAATTGCTGCACGCTGCCCCGCCTGCTGCTGCTGAGATTGAGCTCATGTACTGTACATCAAGCGATTTTCAAACTTCTGAAAACATCCATGGCTTTCATCAAATTTAAATGAACGCCTCTGTTCCATTTTTAGGCCTGCTACCCCCCTGGTTTCTCTTTCTTGTTGCTCTGGAGCTATTTAGGAAGCATTCTCTCTAGAGAATATCCCATGGTGCATCTCTCTGTAGATCCATAGCAGCCTCATTAGCATAACTTGGCCCCCCCCCCAATACTCACACGGAGGCACTGGCTCATTTGGACTCGTGTCACTTTTTGAAATGTCTTTTCGAACAGTATTGACAAAGTGCAGGAAAATCAATCACCTCTTTGCCTTTGGTCGAGTTGGAAATGAGACATCCATTATTAAATCCCTTTACTGAATGCCAACTATGAATTAATGAACGAATAGATTAACAAATGTTTTTGTTGTTCATATCTTTCATATTATGTCGCCTGAATACATACTGGTAGAACTGTCTAACATATTCTGTTCATACTGTAATTGCATATATACTTTCATATGTGCACCAGTCTGTTAAACCTGAATACACATATGACTCATCCAGCTGTTTTTGTGCTGTGAAAAAGATGAGTACTATGACGACTGCAGCTTGAATTCATTGGTTTGGCCTGTTGCGTAATTGTACCTTTAATGTCTTTGTTAGGCTCATATGTTGCTTCCTCATGTCCATAGTGTGTGTGTGTGTGCGTGTGCGTGTGCGTGTGTGTGTGTGTGTGTGTCTGTCTGTCTGTCTGACTGTCTGTCTGTCTGTCTGCCTGTCTGTCTGTCTGTCTGCCTGTCTGTCTGTCTGTCTGCCTGTCTGTCTGTCTGTCTGCCTGTCTGTCTGTCTGTCTGCCTGTCTGTCTGTCTGTCTGTCTGTCTGTCTGTCTGTCTTTGAGATGGAACAGAGGAATAGAGGGAGGGGTAAGACAGTAGGGCATCAGCATATGGCCAAACTTACAGCTTGAAAACTCCAGGGGACACGAGTGCTCATCCATTGGGAAGTTGTTCAGTTTAAGCTGGCACTCGGCATCGATGGTCAACCTGCAGAGACACAACATTTGGATCCACTGACTCAGTTACTGTAATAAAAAACAAAAACAAAAACAACAACAAATAGTAAAGTGTGCACGTGTGAAGACATATTCCAACCAGTCTATTACAAATGCAGTTTGTTTACTCTAAAGATTGTGTTGGAAAAGTCAGAATTAAACCCCTAACCTTATCAGTATGAACACCAGGCATCATTAATTAAAATTTCCCTACACCAAATTGATGTTTTTCACAGCATCACACGCGTCTCCTGTTTTCACACTTGAGGGAGTTTGAAGGCAAAGTCATTAAACTTCCCTTTAATGAGAGAATGACCTTAAATGACTTTACCCATCCATGCACTCGCTATTGTCATGTATCATTGTCCTCCGAATCACGGCGGTCATCCTAATTAACCAGTGGTTAAATTCAGAGTTCCTTAACAAATTAATGAAGTGGAGGGGTAGTGTTCTGCACAGGAGAACATCCATCACGGCTTGATTGAGTCCAGAGGAGTTCACTTTCTCTTATTACCACTGATGATATATTGTGGTGTCGGTATAAACGTCCACTGTATTTATGATGGCATACAAAACATAATAATAAGGACAATTAATATTTCCCTTTAATCCACCCTCCTGTTTTACACACCTCACATATTTCTTGTTAGTCTTATCTGTTTGGCCCTGACAAACAGTGTGTAGCTAAAAAGGCGACCATCATCCAGTAAATCTAGCCCATCAGAGCAGTGACTGTCGGCCTACTGCAATCTTCCAGTCTCCAGATCTTCAGGAAAGAATGGGTCATTAGACAATATAGCAGTATTTATAATTAGTGTAGTATTTGTTTAATTACAAAATCTTTCAGAGCACTTCGAGACACTCAAACCGCTGAAAGAATATGGAAGGAAAATTTGAAAGTGATCTCTATGCAGGAGCACCTTAAAGCATCCATTTAGGGCAATGTAGTTCCAGTGTTCCCTTGTCACATAACAGCTTCCTGCCTCATTTGGTAAGACAGATTTCCTGCATGCTAATTAATGTCAATTTTAAAATGCTGAAATTTAAGACTGCCCCAGGCCTGTTCAGGATAATCAGTATCATAAATCATTTATGTAGAGGGGCCGTAAACGGTCGGGTACTTGAGAATGATTTCTATAGTACACGCTTTGCTTGTTGCTCGCTGTGATGGACTCCAGGAAGAGCAAGAAGCAGCTTTAGTGGCAAAAAACTTATAATAGTACAAGTAAAATGTAACACTGCCACAGTTATTAGTTTATGCTCGGCTTATGTCGGATGCTCGGATATTTATACGGATGTGAACGGAGAATTCTGTCCATACTCTGCGTTCATTTTGTCTGTATTTCCTGCATGTTTTCTGAACGCGTAGGGATGTACCAATAGTTCAAGCAAGACACCACCGTGGGACACGACAAAAACATTTTAAAAAATGGCGTAACTTTTTGAAGTTTTTTAGTGTTTTTGAAGAGGTTTAGCAATTTATTTAGTGACCTATCAGACCACCGCCGTCTACACCGCCACCTCCCCTTTTGCCTCTTTCTTAAAAGGTAAACCATTACGACTTCCTCCACCATCACCGCGTTTGTTGTTGTCAGAATCATTTGACTCTGAGCTGCCCCCTTGTGAATGTATTGTCTAACATCCATGCCAATGTAATTGAGGCATTGAAGTATGTGGGTAGTGACAGTTATGTCCTTTGAAATGGTCGTATATATCCTTGTAGTTTAAGGGAGCATAAATGAGCTGTTACTCCAGCTTTGACCTTTTTTTTTTTTTTTTTTAGACAAGACTACAGTACAGTATTTTCACTCCTATCTATTGTTTTCTGCTTTGTTCAGTTGACAGCACTAGAATGTAAATAGATCTTGAACTCTCCATTATCTATCAGCTATCATTCTTACAGAGAAAGAAGCTTTTTTTTCCCCCACAAAATATGTAATCAGAAGCATTTTCTTTTATGTTTTGGATCAGACAAACCAGCAGTAAAACAGAATGCAAAATTGCAGAGATAATGACTACTAACGATTTAATCTTTCAATGTGATCGTAGTGACAACTGGTAATTTGGACAATACAACCACTCAGTCGTACAGTCAATCAAGCCATGAGTCACAAATAAATGAGAATCATCGCTGTTGCTAATATCTCATACCAGGCATCCATGATGTTTTACCTGAGGGTGTAGAGTATTCGACCATCATTCCAGATTCGAAGCATGCGATTGGGTGTGGTGATCCAGTGAGCGTCGGCCTTCTTCGAGTTGCGGAAAAAAGTGTCCGGGATCCAGATCTTCCCGACCATGTTGCTGTTGAGACGCAGAACCTTCATCGTGCTGTTGAATTTTAATCTTCTGTCATACCAGGTCTGGGCAAAAAAGATGTCGATGGTGTATTCCTGACGACAGATAAAACACAGTTTCACCCCAAATTCTTATGTTTTAAGTAAAACAGTATTGTTTGGAACCAGTGCTGTCACCAATGAGATGTGAGATGCAAATGTGATCTCCAACAGCACTCCTCTGTTTCTCTCGTCTGAAGGGAGCTTTTCTCTGCCAGTGGAAACTCAATGATAAAATGGTGTCTATTCAGGCCAAGAAGTCCTTTTGTCACTACTAAAGAGTTCTGTTTAAAAAGACCGTCCTGACATTCTCAGCCTGAAAATTAAATGTTCAACAAGGCAATTAATAATTCCTATTGTTTGGCTCAAGTATTGTCTAACCTCATAACCTGCTATATCTGCGACTCTTTGTCCTGAGCCTAACAAAACCTTCTGTCTCCCATTCAGTCCTTGTGAGAGCTGAGTAATAACATACACATGAGGGATGAAAACATAGGTGACAGAGGCACGGGCAGAGTTGAAGTTGAGCCAAGAGCGCAGGTGAGATGTATGCTAATGCGAGATGGGGAAGGAGAGGCAGTGACTGAAGGCGCTATCGGTTTTTCTTATTTATTTTGTAAGTTGGAATGGGTTGAGCCCTGAGGTTCACAAGAGGAAAAAAAAAAGAAAAAACTTGGGGATTTGTGAGCAAGAGGGCATAGAGGCATTAACTTTTTGACGAAGCTTAGCCCAACAATAAAGCCAAAATCCACGCCAAAGAGTGCTAAACGAGATTTGAAAGACATTTTCACTAGGCAATGTTCCCATCCTTGCAGCATCATTTCTTTCACAAAGGACAGATAGACAGTTCAAATCCAGTGATGAGAGAAAGATTGAATGCCTTAGGATCTTCATCTGGGCCCTGCTGAGTGGGATAAACATCTTATTTTTTTTTCTTTAACCTATATATACTCTGGGATCTATCACAGAATCACACTTCTTTCAATTCAAACAGTTGCACACATCTAAGAACAGCTAAGAGCTGCTCATCTCTAGTGGCTACAAAGCATCAATTTCTGATTCCTTTTTTTCTTTAAACCTTGATCTTTCACTCTATCTCTCTCTCTCTCTCTTTTCTTTCTTTATTAGTCTCTCCCATACTGTCCCCCTCTCTCACACTCACACGAGTTGCAACTTTGCCATATTTCAAAGATTCCTAACGCATAATTAAGAATTCAAAATTGTGCTCATGCTCAGAAGCACACCCCCGCACCATCAGTCTCAGTCTCTGCTCTTCAGAAAATCTACCAACTCCGCCACATTTGTCATGTCATGGTGTAAACACACTGGCCCGACCATACTGATTACATATAAATGCGAAGCAATCAGTCAACCTTTCATGTCATCAGAATGCCCTCGCCACACACACACACACACACACACACACACACACACACACGCACACACACACACGCCCATCCATGCAAGCAGACTTCCTAATGCGAGCACAAACGCATTCTCTAACTGATCCCATCGATGAGTCTCCTCCAGCTTCACTGTGACTGCAGTTATTGGGAGTGGGTGTTTTTAGCTAAGACTAAGTGAAATGGAACGCCACCACCATGTAGAGCCAGACTCCTCTGCGGAATTACAATAGAAGTGGGTTCTCAGCGGGGACGTGCAACGGAAAAACAATGACACATAAAACAATGCTGATGTGAGTTTTCGCAAGATGTCAATTTATAATTCTTTCTTTCTCTCCTACAAACCATTTCCCTCACCACTATCAGATACATAGTCCTGCCCTATTTTAGTCATCACTGCAGCATGACAGCTACATATTCTACTCCAGTTTGTGTTGTGTTATTTGTAACTTTACCAGTCGTAATTAAAAAGCAAGATGGAGACAGGTCTTCCTATGTGAATCTGATGCTGAAATTCAGCATTTCCAACACTTAAAATGATTTTTATTAATAGGAATACACTAATATGTTTTTTTTGGAAGCAGACAATGTACAAATAACCATTTCTCCCACTCAAATTTGCTGAAACTGATGTGATCTTTGAACTAGCAATATAACAAAGGCTACACAGACTTGGCTTTAGTTGTATTAAAAAATACATTGTTCTTATAAAGGATTTATAAGAAATAAAAAGTGTTAATTTGCACATTTTAACAAACACAAATCTTTAAATAAATAACTAACAATGCTGCTGGTGAAGAGAAATAAACTTAGTGCAACCATTACACAATAGCAACAGAAAGAAATGATCAAAAAGCCTAAAAGAAAAATCTAAAAAATCAAACCAGATCCAAGGAAAAATCACAAATTGTTTTATCTTTTTGAACAAACCGCAGAGGCCTTCTACAGGTGACATCTCAGATTGTAGCTGATGCAAGTCTTGGCAAGTACGACATAAGGACACCTCAAGATTTGCCAGCGCGTACACAGCCATTTGCAAATATGCTGCTTTGAGAATCTGGCTCATGTGCTGAGCAACGTGGCGGTTAGTCAGTATTCTAATTCAATATTAGATTAGTTTAATGCTGTCAGATGCGTGAGATGGGCCGCATTCATCCACTGTAGTGCACTGGCCAATGCGGTAGTTAAGTAGCTGATTGACACCTGCATTGTGCTGCTACACTACAAGGGCAGTGGGGCAGCATGGTGATTAGGTGCAGCAGGCGATCCGCCATGACAGCAAGCATCTGCCCTGCTGAGGTGTGCTTGAGCAAGACACTGAATCCCTGCCAGCCCCAGAGAGGAGAGCTACTCTCTGGATCTTTATACTCTCACCTCCCTGAGGATGAAGGCAAACCAAGGACATAGTTATATCCTCCTTTAGTTATCAGGCTGGCTATTAATAACAACAATGGCACATAATTAACATCAAATTCCAGTATTACTCACCATATTGATGGCATTTACTGGGCCGATGCTGTTGACAAACATGTCTGTGTGGATCACTGTCGGTTTGACTGCGAAGAAGCACAGGGAAATCCAATTTGGAGATGAGGAATTATCTGTCATGCACTTACACAAGTTAGTTAGGAAGGTGTTTTGTCTGTATCATCATCATCATCATCATCATCATCACCATCATTAAAGAATAGGAAAATAACACCCCTGTGAATGTGTGGATACAAAGGTGCTGGAAAGGATCACTGCTGAGGTAGTTGTCAGTAGATAAACATATTACAGTAAATGTTGTCTTAAACACCTTGGTAGACAGGCAAAACAAAGTGCTGAACTTCCTGCTTACGGTCGGCTTTAAGTTCACTGAAGAGATAAACACTGGGCAAAAAATGCTTCAAAGGTCTTCTAATGGAGACAAACAATATATATTTAATACAATACAACCGACTCTTCAAGGAATACGTAGTAAACTGTCTCATATTGCACAAAATATCAAGCCAATACACCGGTACAAACCTAGTGGTTTTATAACATATTGGAATAATGTGTCAGTATACTTTTTATGATGAAAAATATAAAAAAACAAAACAATGTTGCTATTTTGATCTTTAGGAAAACATTGATTTTCATAGACATAACATATTGACATCTATTTCATCTTTTTGTCAAAAGACACAGTCATCCCAAAGAAAAAAACAGGGATGGAGGTTTGGACTCTTGTATACAATCATTTACTTCAATCAAATGATCTCATTTTACATTTACAACACTGTGTTACTTTATGAGGACTTCACCAGGTTCAGGATACATGGGATAGCGCTTATGAAATAGAATCCTAGCTCAGATTTTCCCTTGTCTGCGATGAGACTCCCTCCTCAAACAGGCTTCCTGCCAATAAACCGCGCACTTTGTCTGTATTTACGGCCAAACTCCTGACCCATTTACCAGAAAACCTTTGTGCCCTGTGCAACATCCCATCCATCCCCCTTCCTGTCCCTCCATGCTTGAGGCCTGTGAGCTCCTCTTGATAGCGAATCATTTACTCTCTTTTCTCACAGACCTGCCGGCGTTCGCCTTGCTCTCACACAGAGACGCACTTGTTGGTTGAAATTGCTTCATAAATATTCTTACTTGACAAGATTTGAGGAAAAATTCCAAATTTTTAGCCCAAAAAAGTGATCAGGAAACAAATGCACCGCGCAACATTGGATCAGCAGCTACAGCGGAAACAATTAAATGTCTAGGTTTTAATTGAGGGTAATTTCTTTTAAAGAAACTTGTGCATGGGCAATCCGCTGCATGTATGCCTTTTTGTATATAAATGAATTATCTCTGCTTGTGCACCTGCATGTGTACATCTGTCCACCGCCATGCATTGCGCCTCTCGGTGTCTGCTGCCTGTGTCGGTTTAGCGAGATGGACGGCCAGATGTCAAACAGAGTATGGTTGAGGAAGCCGGACAGCTTGGTGTCAAATGGACCTCCATGCTCTGTCAGATCTTCTTGCGCCGGGCCTGGATCAGCTTCTGCACTTTCTGCTATCTAATGTGCATGTTTATGGATGAGTGGACATTACGTCTAAGAGCAGAGTCAGGTTAAGACTCGCGCGGCCTCGAGCCTTGATGCGAAAGCTATAGTGAGTGTGAGAGATAGACAGAGGGAGTGAGTGCAGGTTTGCATCCATTTTTCATGTCACTCCTAGGCATACATGAATGTACATTGCATCCCCCCCCAACCCCCACCCCCCACCCTCGCACACATACATGCACATGCATGAACAAACTCATACATACACATGTAATCACACATGACGCTCTTAACGCTCTTAAACTTCTCACATAGTTCTCAAGAATTAGGTGTTGCTTTTGGCCAGATATCTGAGGCTATGAATAATACTGCATGTTATTACACTGGCGTCATTAGAAATAATAAAGACTGAAAATCCAGTGCACAAAATATATAACCCTGGATTGGATTATTAGCAAAATCACATATAACGTCGTGGGCACAACATAATTAGAAGATATAGACAAAATGAATTATCTTATTTAATACAGCCAACAGGAAAGTGTACGTCTCCCATTAATGCACAAACAGGTGCCAAGGAAACATCACTGCAACATGCCAGTGAACATAAAGTGACTGTGCTCAATTCTCTAACTTGCTGTCTGAGACAACATAATACATGCCAATACACCCACCACAGGCATTCTGGTAAAAGGCTGATCAAATTAGCTCACAGACTCCAAGTGACCAAATGCATCGGCATGCATTACCAAATCACTTAAACCTGTTGGTTAAATTCATTAAACTCACTGCACAATAACTGTATGCCCTTGTGAATGCTATGAAACAGTCTGTTTTCTAGAAGGCAATGACCTTGATCAATGCCACGTCTATTATGAATTAGGAATGAAGGATTTTCAAATTCCTTCTCTCTCAATGTCCCAGTTCCATTTGCTTCAGTTTTCATATGTACAGTAGAGTAGACTGCAGGGGCATTAAAAATAAATGAGCACCACAATGGACTTCAAAGGGGAACCGTGGCACAATCAGCGATGAATCTAAATCCGCAGCATTTCAGTGCTCTGAGGAGCGGAGGAGAAACTTCGCCTCGCCTTTGGTTTGGTCGGTCGGTTGGTTGATTGGTTAGTGGCTCAGATGACAGTATAGCCAGCTAATTATAACCCCTCTGTAGCTGTGTAACTTGGCAGCAGCTGGAGGACCAACGCTGAAGGAGCGAGATCATAGCGCGTTTGAAGATGATGGTTAAGACGGTGGCAGCCAGCCGCCCGGCTACGCAGCAGCTCTCCGGGTTGAAGCTGCACCTCAAAGCAGATCTGAACTGCTCCTCAATTTACAGCAAAAGCCCACTTCTGAAGTCGAAAGAATAAAGATGATGCCCTTCGCGAAATGTGTCACATTTATGTGTCGCATTGCACACATTGTACAGTATATGGGAAAAAACCATGGAAGCAGTTGAGTGTGAGGGATTTACTATATACACCCCTGTTACTCAGCTGCTTTCATCTTGTGCCATCATTTCAGTCAGTTCATTGGTTAATGCTTTAAAGCTGCATTAGGTCAGAGGGGGCTGGAATCTGAGGGGAACCGCATTAATACATGAATACATATACTACTGTCCTTAAGGCAGCAGTGGAGTGAACAGTGGAGAAAACCACAGTGTTTTCCAAACTAGTAGAAAACAGGAAAAAACAAAACAACAACAGAAAAAGAAGCTTCATATGGAAAGTTTGCACGCTGGTGGCTCATAAACACATTTAATCCTCCGAGATCCTGTAACATTAACTGCACAGAACGTTACCATTTTAAGGTGGCTCATCTGTGTGTGTTCACTTGTTCTGGCACAGATACCAGAAAAGGTGTTAACATTTTCTGCTGCGCTTTAGGGTCCAGGTTGTACATTTCTCTCTTCCCGTGGGTATACCCTACCACAAGACACCAAATTTAATTTAGGCAAACAAGACAAATGTAAAATGTCTCAACTGTAACTCTCTGATATAGGCTGATAAGACCGAGGGAGAATTACCCTCGACGTTTGCAGCTCGAATACAGCACTAGCCGGTGTCCCCCGGTCCAGCATGAGCACTACAGTCGATGGAGAGGCAATTCACTTTGAGCATACAGAGTGGTACATCTTTATCATTCTCTAAGAGTATGCGACAGATTCTGACTTAAACCAGTTTTCCCAGGAACACCGATCCACGAAATCAAGTATTCAGGGATACCGAACATCTCCGCACTCTACGCCTTGCAGTTGGACGTGACAGGCTTTAAGATATATGTGCACTTGTGTAGACAAGGGAGCCCTGCCCAGCTGTCTGTCAAAGTGAAGGGAGTAAGCTACTTGTCTACATTGAAAAGAGAAGGCTTGCAGGACTCTGACAGACTGCTATTCCGACCGTCGCACATGCATGTCCGTAAACACAGGTACACACACTTTATAATAAGCCTGGCTGCCTGTCAACACGCAGCACAAACACACACATGCACACACACACATAGAATGGACAGTGGCAGACACATTGTGCTGCCCAGTGTAATAATGAGCTGTATGCTGTGTATATTAAATCTCTGCAGGGGGCATCCAGCTACTGTGCGGCCGGCCTTCTGTCATTTTTTTCCTTTTTTTTTTTTTTTTACTTTACTATGTGCAGCAGTAATATTAAAATATGCATCAGATGGCATGACTAACATTATCACCAGCTACCACCAGAGGTGGAGCAGGTCGTGAGGAAGTCTCAGCTGTGCAGTCCCAAGTCCAGTCTAAATCCTACACTTTGCGTTTTGTGTCCTCAGATTTACATAAATGATGAATGCTTTTCAAAATGTCACTTTCAAACAAACCAAACATAACATTTAATAGCAAACAGATCAGATGTACCATTCCTGTGACTAGGGTGGTGTGGAGCATTTGATCAAATCTTAATCCAGTTTCGAATCCAAAACAAACACATTTCGTTTTGGCCCTTTTGCAAGTAACTAGCAGCATCGATGTTAACTACCTACAGGTGATGATCTAGTCTAACCTGGCAAGGCAGCTGGAGTTCTCACGAGGCTTTCCAGGCTTCTATGGAAGTAGATCTGTCCCCCCAGATTTTGAAATTGTAAAGCCAGTGAATTTCATTCAGAATGAAAAATTCAAAGCATAGATATTCAAGTTGTTCAAATTCAACAGGCCAAATTCAGATCCCAAAATTTGAGTAAAAAATTCCGTGTCAACATCCAGGATAGGCAGTAGATTCTGTCTCAAATCCAAGCAACATCCAGCCAATCAAGTAATGCTTCAAGCCATTCGCTTGTGGCCAAACCGCAGTGCTTTAGACCAATCAGCATCCTATGATGGAGGGACTAATGGCAGCTATGGAGAAGCGGCTGTTTCAGTATTCCTAAGTGCCATTTATGCACAGATTTTGGGCAAATGTTGCCCATAATCGTGGGTTGTGTTTCTTTGTGATTCTGTGACTAAACGGATCATCTGTTAAAAATCAGCGCCCACCTCCAATGTCAGGTCTGAGTTTGTTGTCATATCCATCTAGTAGGCTATTTAGGATGTGTGTGACGTCACTCTCGTACACTTTGGGAGTCAGCACCCACGTCTTGTTAGACACCTCATCATCGTCATCAGTCTGGAAGGAGCTGCGAGGAGGAGAGAGAGAGAGAGAGAGAGAGAGAGAGAGAGAGAGAAATGGATGCAATCAATAATTTCTTTTAAAAGGAGTGCAAGCAGTTTCTTTCCTATTGTGCTCTGTGTTCTTTACAAAGAAATGTTAAGAGATGAGAGACACAGCCAGTGACAAGTCTTTTGAAGATCTTGACTCAAGGTCATGAGAAAAAAATAATTTTCAGGGTTTTTCATCACCACATCATCGCCAGACACACTGAGATTAATCTTCCCTTTCCCTTTCCATTTTGTGACTGTTGTTTCTCACACATTCAGTGCATCGCTTGTGATGGCGAACATGCATTTTCTCGATTTCTTCACACCTGCTCTGTGAATCCGGTTTGCACTGAGTAAAAATTCTGTTGTCTCCTTTATGTACCAGTCTACAGTATAGATTTTTATTTCCCCACTGGGAGATGTCTGAATTCTTGCAGCAATGCCATCTTGAACATGTATTGTAATTTGCAAAAAGAATATCTCTTCAAACAGACCTCTTTAGTTTGATGCAGATTGATATTCTAATCAGGTATTTTGAACTTCGTCCTAATCTAGGACAATTTAGGGCACAGTGTTTTAGTGAGGAACCCAGCAGGACAGCAAGACCAGTCCCATCGTGCATTTAGACACAATCAGATAAGACAAAGTGAAAGCAAACTGTGTGCTATGACGTCTGGATTTATTTATTTTTTTGTCAAAATCCCATGGTTCTCACTCTTGCTGGTGCCATAAGATACTGGCACAAGATGCAAAAATGACAAAACCACAGGAAAATGACACGTACGCTCATCTAAGAGTATATAAAATAGACATATAGAGAGCTTTTGGCAGAGGAAAATGATGTTATCTCTGAGGAGATGTGCCGTTAGATCATTTAAAGGAGATAATTCAATACTGGAGTTTTACACTTTCCTTTGATCATGTTCATTGGAAATTACATCACTGTATCGCCAGCTGCCAGCACGCCAGCTGAGAGCACTATAATCTATATGACACATCAGTTTAACCATTAATTTTGTCATCCTGGGAGCATCGTATGCCAGTCCCGCCCATTGAGAAGTGTCGCTAATGTTTAAGGTAAACTGATAAGATTTTAACTTTAACATTGGCCATGCAAGCTCACCATAGTTGAGACATCTTTATATTAGCATAAATGTCAAGTAAACTCTACTTAACATTAAAGTCTGACCTGGACAAGAATTTCTTCTGTTAAGAGTGAAACAAGTTCACAAATGGTCACTTTGTTTAAAAGTGAGATATTCTGCCTTTTATTTGCCTCCATTTTATTTGCTTTAAGGCTGATTTTTCTCTTCTTTCCAATTTTGTGTCGTGTCACAGCTTTGTCCTCACACCTATTACAACCCCATACTTTCTCAGTGACTACACAGTATATACTGCTCGACCAATGACAAATACTTTTGATGAAGGACTAAATAAATTAAGACCAGAAATCGGAGTACTCGGTTGAATTAATGTGAAAGTATAAATGAACTAAGAGTAAAAACCAAAATTCAATTTCAAATTTTTCCCACCCTCTCCCCCACATCCCCAACTCAACTCATGAGATATTTAGGCTTTCAGTTTTTAACTCTACAAAAATAATGAATAAATTCCAAGATGGCAAAGTTTAAGAACTTGATGGCAGAATTGTTTGTCATATCATAAAACAGGGTTTTTAGAGCCCCCGAGCTTTTGTGAGAGCTGGAGAAGACAGGGCAATTTTCCTGAGTTTACTTCCTCATCTCAGACGTCTCAAACTGAAAGGATAATTATGTCTCAAGAGCCCCCAACCACAAATACCACCACGGTGGAGTAGTAAATGTTTTTCCTGCTCTCCCACAGACAAGTATGATCTTGGTAAATTATATGTCTGGAGTGAAGATTTATTCTTTGTTACAATAGACTTTTTTTTTGCACATTTGAGACCTGGATAGCAGACAGAAGCATATGATCTCCCATGATAATGTATTAGGGACAGTTAATATGCTGACAACAACAGGCTGCCTTGTTAGCACTACTTAGCACTACATGATGTTATCTGCAGTAAGATTTGCACTGCCACTGGGCAGGGCTCTCTGTGTGCGACAGAACGAGAGGAATAGACGAGAGAGCATGTGCGTGATGTGTCTGTTGGTGGAAGTGCCTGATTTACGTACATAAAAGCACAGACGGAATTTGGGCTGCATCCTTTCATTCAATTTGTGCTTCCACAATCTGTGTGTAATTAGTGTGTGATTTACTAAGGCAGCAGTTTATTACGCAATCAGTGTCTGGGACTGCCTTCCAGACGTGTTTTCTACATGAAAGGAGAGTTGAAAAAGTTCAGTGGTGGGTTTTTTTTTTAATTTTATTTATTTTTTAGATTAGCACCTCTAAAATATAATATAACGTTATGTGAAGAAGTCACAACATTCCCAAATACTTCCTGAGACCTCAATTAAACTGAAAAAAAATCAGGTGTTAATTACTGATTAAATTTAAATCATAGTATTGACTTAAAGAAGGGTTTGTGAAATTACAGCAGTAGAACCATGGATATCTAGGAGAACAAAAAAAAAAAACAATATACAATAACAACTAAATATTTCTTAACCTGGACACAATCTAATTTGCAATAAACTATTTGTTTTTTTGTTTGCTAGACCTTCATCAGGCTCATTGTCTAGGGATTTTTTAGTTGCTACTTCGGATCCATTCATCCTGCTCCTACGCACCTGCCTCACTGGGTAGATGTGCGAAGTGTTCCTCTGTTTTGAAACAACAGATTTCTTGTAAGAAAAAAACACATTTTTACTCCAAATCTATCTTGTCTAAACATGAAACAACAAGAACTCTGCACCACATACTGTAGCTCAGATACTTGAAACAGACTCCCAGAAAACACGAGGCCTGCTCCAGACCTCAATTCTTTTAAAATCAAAGCTTTAAATGTTTCTGTTTGCCATAGCATTTCATTAAAATCAAATTTGGGGATTATTCACGCAAATCTTGCACTGCACTGTAACTGCACTGGGATATTCATTATGCTATTTCAACTTTTTTTTTTGTATCTTCTACATTGTTGCACTCTTTTAAAATCTTGTTTATGTTTCTTTTAATATAGTCTTATTATTTGATATCTTGTCTTAAAGCCTAAATCGCCTTGTTGTTGTATGGTGCTCTATCAGTGTAGCCAGGGTGGCTCAGTGAATGTCAAGTTCAACTTTCAACTCCTAGGTTCAGCTGTTGTCTTTAGTTAAATAATGGATAGATATGGTCATTTAATGCTCTTGTGGTTTTTCTAATGTATTTTTTTTACTTGTTTTAAGCAGATTTTTAAAGATTTCCATAAAATACAAGATAATTAAAATTCATTTTTTTCTGCAACAACCTTCTCTTAATAGACCAGTGTAAATGTGCACATGGTCTTTGGAGGGAGATAATTTTCCATGCTGAATAAATACATGAATAAATAAATAAATAAAGGCTGAAAATTGTAAGAACCTTGGTAATATCCAATGGAATCTTCAATCACCCATATATTTCATATCTCCAGTGATTTGTGCGATCTTCCTTACATGCATATGCATTAATGAGAGGCCTACTTTACTAATTACATGCAAGTTGTGTCTCAGTTTACAGAAAACCTGCGTTTGCGGCTGCTTGACGAACAACACAGATTTGTTTGGGCACAGAATGTATCACAAACACGGCAGAGACAGAAGAGTAAAAGTGATGGAAAAGCAGATTGTGTCAAACCCTCAATCCATCCAGCTCTGGATCTGGGAGATGGCCAACAGCACAAAAGGGCAACCTTGAAACAGTTGTGAGCTTTCAATGAGAGGAAAAAGAGACTTCTAAATGAAATAATAAAGAATGGTGGAAATGGAAATGGTGAGGGGAAAAAGAAAAAAAAAAACAAAAAAAACAAAACACTGTTTCCATGGTGAAGCACAAGGACAGAAGCCCTGATAGCTTTCTCATGTTCTTAGGCTGGGTGCGAGGAATAATGTTTTGACCAGCACTCTTTCTTAGACTTCATTAAGTGCCATTAAGTACCATCCATCTCCATCATAACACTAGAGCCTAAAACATTAAATCTTAATTATTTCACTCTGGTGGACCCTTTTAGATATGCCTTACTGGATGTTATTAAAAAAATATCCAGGGAATACCTGTATTTGACACAGACATACAGCTGGATAATAAAGAAGGCAGAGAAGGATGTGAGACCCTGAAAATCTCAGTTTTTTTTTAGGTGGCTGCAGTTTTAACCATCTATATTCATCTTGCTGAGTATCTCAGTGCATATGGAAAAGCTCCAAAGACGAGCAGATCAAAGGAAGAGCCATGTGTTCTCCACTGCAGGCAGATCTGAGGTTTTGCCTGCTAATTCAGTACCTGAAGGTCCACAGAGAGGTCTGCGCCAGTACGTGTGCGTCTTTGCTGTATGTGCGCGTGCTGTTGTGTGTTTGTGTGCGCGTTCGAGTTTTGTTTTTTCATGCATATGTATGCCCATGTTCGCGTATGTAGCGATGGAGAGTAATGGAATTAAATGTTGTGTTCACAGCTGCCCTTATTGAGGACAGTCTGATAGTTTCATGCATTCTACCCGTCACATCATCAAGAAAGCACTTTCATCTGCTCTATATGCAACAGTCAAAACATTTCCCAACTATTCAGCAGATCTCGGCTGAAATCACATCTCAGCTTTCATGTAACACAGCACAGAGCTGCCCCCATCCTCTGCAGCTTTACGTATTCATAAGAAGGTCTATGGGGGGAAATAAGGGCAATATCAGCTATGGAAGCAGCTATGTGCTTACCATTAGCATCCACTTCAAGTTCCCTTGAGCTATTATCTTTGCATGTTTTATACTGTAGCTAATGAAGGAACCTAATCTAATGAACCCTCATGCTTATTATTACCCAACACGAAATTGGTCCTGCCCCTATGGCAACTACCCAACAAACCACTCTTGCACATCAAGTTACTGCTACAAAGCCCCTTTCACCCGCTCTGCCTTTAATAAAAGAAAATAACACAACACAATGGCCACTTTTTTACTAATTAACAAACCGTAATCATTTGAAGTGGGTGTAAATTTGTTCCTCTGCTTAACGAGACAGGAGCATATGCGGTTGTGGTGCCCACATACAGGACCGTGACTGCAACCGCGACACGCCTGGACCTTGTATGCCCGCTCTCTGGCAGAGAGACCCCATTCATTTACAGGCTTCACTCACTTCAGTCTAATCCAGATCACAGAGATTAGCTAAATCGACTTGTTTCTGTCAGTGGTTTACTACAGTACAGGAGATTAGGCCCATTACTATTGGTGTCAATATCGTAAAGGCCCAATCAGTAATTTCTTGGACAATTTCAATGTGAAGTTCCTGACATATACAACTTAAATGTTTGACTAACAGATGATCTAAACAAACCCTTAACGGCAACACAAAATATCGATAACTTATTAACAAGCCATGTAACATTACTTAAAAGGCATGTTGTCAGAGAAGGGATATTGCAGTGAACTATGATGATCAACCTCTAATGCAACAGTAAATGTTTGTAGTCAGCAATAAATTATATCCATGTAAAAACAAGCCATGTATATTTCCACTGAGGGAAACATAACATCAGTGGACTTGTTAAAGAAAGTCACAAACCGTTTTGGAAAGGGTAAGCGCTAAATTTATCCACAGAATCTCTTATCTCTAAAAACAGAGAAATCAGGGCTGAGACATGAGAGATGGCCATAGTGAAAAGACTTTAGATAGGCCATGTTTTCAGCTTGGAAATAACAAGGCATGTTATGCGCCAACAGCCATGACCCTACTTCAAGTTTATTGTGAATAAATGGGAATAATCACCGCTGCTGTTAATTCAAAGCCTCCCAACTCTATCCCAGAAATCTGAAATCCCTCTGACCTTAATACCTCCTGGGTGATGAATATGACAGACTCTAAATTGTAAGCAAGAGGCAGCTATGAGCTTTGACTGTCATCTTCTACTGTCCTGTCAAACCCACATAGGAAGAAGATTGACATCTGCTTGCTCTCAACTCCATTTTGGGAAATCTGAGACATAAATGTATATGATAGTCATTATGGAATACATGACAGAGTGACAGTTTATCAAAATTATATGTCCCAAACCTCTTTAAGCGATGACAAGAGGCAGATGGTATATGAGGGCTTGTCTGAATCCAGTGCACTGTGGTTTTGGAGTTTTTGGCTTATAAACACTGGTCATTTGATGAGATGTTTTGCAGATTAGGGATAACTTGAATGCAACAAGAGGCAGGTGAAACTCAGGCTTGAATTCATGAAATTGTCATGAAATTTGTTCCACATCATCCTCACTGACAGAAGCTCAAAATGATACTACAAATCTTTGATCAGTTGTGATTATTGTTGTGTATCAAGATGCTTGTGGATCAGTGGAAGTTTTTTTTTTTTTTGAGAATAATACCTTAGAAATGAGAATTAAAACATGAGTGCACTTAAGGCTAGATAAATAAACGTGGAAAATAAAATAATACTTTGTAGTGTGTCACAAATTGTGGTTACGTCATCTGCCATCTGAAATGCTTGAGGCGAGTTTGCCAAACAGCAGACATCACCTAGCAAACTATAAAAACATAGAACCAGAGCCTCCTCACTCTGACATCACTTCCTCCCCCTGTCATGGCTGTCCCATTATCCCGACCAATGGAACAGTACAACCAAAACATTTGCAACAAATTTTCCTCTACTTCCTCTTGAGGGTGTCGTGGATGCCGCGGATACCTTTGATGTGAAATTGCCTGTGCACTGGAGTTAATGTATGGTGACGCAGTCAGGCATCACTACACATAGTAACTGTCAATGAGTCACAAAGTAGCATAGATTACTGAAAGCATGCCTGAGGCCTTGTGAGATGTCTTATGTAAGAGGTCCCGCACATGAATCACATATCACTTCCAATGCAACTTACCCAGCAATCGCTGTCTTTTAATTAGTATAAAGGATGCAGGAACTGCATATGAAGTGTGTGAAAAGAGGAAAAACCTTGCAGTCACTTGGGGACCACTAAGTTCTCTGCCATAAATGTGACCTTTGCATAGGTGTTTACATCAAGAGCTCACATTTGGCTTTTGCATGATTATTCAAGAAGCACCCAAATGTCACTTGCATTGATCTCCCTCTGTTCATAATGCTTCAGTCACTCATGCACAACTTGTAACATCCATAGCCTGCCCATAGATCTCAATGCAATTCCATGGGACAAGGTGTAGTGTTTACTCAAGCATATTGTGATCACTACTTGAGCATACAATTACAAACGCACAGGCCTGGCAATGTATCGGCTGGGCAGGGAGCCCTGAGGTTGTGATCACCACGACGGTGATTGAACGTCGGCTGATTTATCTGCCTCCATTTTTCACCCTCCAGCAGCACAAGACGAAAGATGCGAAGAGCCCAACCATCCGCTTCCTCTTGACTATTCTTATCTCAGTACACGGGAATAACGTCTTGACAGGGTACAACCAAGCAGCTTCTCTTCACAAACCCCAAACCTGCGCCTCAGTTACAGCTGAAATGGATGTCTTGTGTCTGTTGTGTGAGTGTGCAAGACAAGGATCAGTCCATATGTGTTATCCCTGTCCTTATTGTGCCTTTACACTTGTATTCTCTGTGTGATTGTCTGCCATTTTGAGATGCTTTTTTTTATTATTTCAAATACGTGGGATGAAACGTACCCTCATTCACACCCAAGTTGTCTTTATTACCAACGACCGTTTGCATATATCTATTCCACTTCGGCCACATCCGACACATGCGTCCAATAATGAGACTTTGGCTCTGAGAATAGACTTGATCCTTGAAGACAGCTTAGCAGAGACTATGTGTAGCCTTAGCTTCACTCAACTTAGCCTGCCACTGTGCTATTTCTAACGCCGGGCAGATTGTGAGGGATACTGGACAAATCATCTCTTCTTAAATATGTCCCTTTCCTTGTTAAAGCATCTGACGGCCGCACACAAATATCTATAGCAATCTGTAGAATTTGTTTTCTGTAAAAATAAATAAATAAATAAATCTCCCGGTAACGCGATGCATGTGTCGCTGTATCCATTTAAAAAGATAATATCAAACCTCCACGTCAAACTACAATTATAAGTGTGCTATATAGATGCATAACATGCCTTGTTTTTCTACTAAAACTAGATCAGGATCCCACCAGCAGCAGGGCTGGGTTAGCATTAGATGGGAGGTACAGCAAAAATGATGTTGTTAGAATAAGGCACACGCTACCCAACACAGCCGACACAGAATCGTGATTTTGAGAGTAAATATTACGCATTAATATCTTACCTTGTAGGTAGATTAACCACAATAAACACCCAGAGGAACAGCTTCATAGGGAGGGAAGGCTTCGCCATTGCTGTCGAGCATTTGGAGGCTAAATTGGGTGAAGCCATCATCACCATCTTCGTTTCCTCTTTTTTTTTTTTTTTTTTTTTTTTTTTTTTTTTTTGCAGATGGACGTGTCCGTCTATTTACTGTGTTTCCTCTCTGCGATACATTACGCACGTTAGCGGTAGCGGGTCTGCAAATCTAGACCCGAGGCGGACGTGCGGTGGAGTGAAATCAGCCAAAACAAAATCGATGCGAGTCGAAAGCTTGATTTCGTATCGCTCGTTTTTTTTTCTTTTTAAGGCTGCGTGTCTGTTGCTGAATCGACTGCCTAGCAGGGCCCTAAAAAACTGCCACAGACGGCGAAACCCCCCGTAATAAGCTACTCTAATATCGAGCAGCTGAGAAAACCAGTGGAGCCTCGGTCTGAATGCAGATTAACACTGGGGTCAGAGAGGAACTGATGCACGTTGCTGCAGCACGGATCAACACATGCGTGGTTTCACCAAGCGGAAGCAGAGCTCCATAGAACAGGGGGAAAAAGCCTTAGCTTGCTGCTACAGGAAGAAATGGTGGTTTTCATTTTTTACTGCCAGCACACGGTTGGCGTATACCACGTGATGACTGTTAGTATAAAACATTTTTTTTTAACATGATAAAACGACACTTAAAAATGTGACAAAACAATTACCTGCTGTTGTGCGTGTAAAAACTTTTTGCACCATTGCACCATTTAAGATTTTAAATACCAGTATCAATGCCCAGAATGAGTGTCAAGACTGAAAGTTTGTATCATGTTTCCCTAGGACTTTTCCTATCACAAAAAGTCAGTTGGAAAAGTGTGTGTGTGAGTGTGTGCGCGTGTGCGTGTGCGTGTGTGTGTGTGTGTCTGCGCCTTGATATGCCCTACAGATCTAGTTGGAATCCTAAAAATCAGCGGCAGTCACAAGTCCCGTTTTGTCACGCTTTCAGCACCTTGGACAACTCCATTGCTTTCATATGCATTAGAAAGCACCAATCAGCACCAAGGACGGCTCCCGTCAGTCTGTTGCTGCTTAAATCAGAGGAGTACTGACTCTCACAGCCCAGCCAATTGAACAGTAAATAAATAAATATACTGTCATCACCCAATTTCAAGCCAGAAATCTGATTGTATACTTTGCTGTTTCCTTAGTAAGTAAGTAAGTAATTGATTGTTTGACTGAATTGGGTTAAGTAGCAACCCATGCCAGAGGATATACTTATATCAAGGTAACATACACAATTCTTCTATAATATATGTAGTTAATTTTTTAAACCAATTCAGCAGGAGTATACTGCAGGGTTTGCACTGTCCTATGTAAGGTGCTATATTACCCATTTCAATATCCTTATATAAGTATGCTAATGCTCCTGCTTTGGTGGGTGTAACTTCTTTCCAATGACTCCTTGAGGGGATGTATGAGAAAAATGTGTTCATAATCTAAAATACAAAATGGTAGCCTGTCCCACACTGTCTCATAAATTACTTTGATAACTGCTGTTACACTTCACATTATCTCTCCCTCTCCTCTCTCTCTCTCTCTCTCTGGCTCGCTCTCTATCTGTTTAGACACACAGATGCATACATTGCTTGGATGGCAAGTCTCAAATCTCTTTCAATGTCACCTCATGAGAGCAGAGAGATATCGAGATAAATAAATGAATAAATAGAAAAATAAAACACAGAAACACACAGAGAGTAAGATCAGTGCTTGTTAGGGCTACGTTTGTGATGTGAATGACGTGAGCAAAGTGTAGCACGTGTCCTCAGCAGCACGGCTTCTGTTTTTGACTGACACAAGGACACTTTCTCATCTGCCAAGTTTCCTTTTTCAAGTGTGTATATGCTAAAGATATCTTTCACCTAAGCTGCATTTCTCTAACAATACACTGTATTGCTATTGTTATTGGAAAATGGAAAGACTAATATTTTATTATTATTTTATTTAAAAAAAACTGTGGAAATATTGCTTAAACTAGATCATGTAGATAATCCTCATTGAAATACTCTATTTTTTCTTTACATATTTATCCAGAAAAGCAATATGTTAATTGATCCAATTTACAATTAAACAATGTCTAGCATTAAAGCTGAATGAAAGCAAGCACCAGTGAGAGTGGCAGGTGCAGTTGCAAAAAGCAGGTGCTCGCAGAGTTGTCATCTTGTCATGGTGCATTAGCCCAAATTCCCCGCTGAACATTTATTCCACAGGCATACAGGCAGTGAACATGCTGCACTATCACTTTTTATAGTCCCACCAGGCTACAGCCATGGTAAACCATTGCAGTTTTTTCTTATGTTTGTGGCCTTATAAACTCATTCACCCAGAACGACAGCCATCCATTGTCTAGTTCCAGTTTTTAAACGTTGGTTATTAAAATCTGACTATGGCAATCAAAGTTGATTGCATCTTCTCCCACCTAAGTGTGACATGCGCAGAAGATGAGATGTGCCTGATTTGAAAACAACATCATGTGTTTATTTGTGGCAAGTAGGTTAATCATCTTAAGGAAATTGACAGATGCTCCAGCAGCTGCGCAGCACTCCTCAAAGAGCAGACCATCAACCCCTCCTGAATAAAGTATGGAGAGGAAGTCTCCTGTAATATTTAATATATTCTCTTTGCAATGACATTCCCTGGCCCCACTGTACCTCAAACTTTTCACAAGCCAAACTGGGGAAACGTCATTAAGTAGGTTATGTTTTTATGCTATATTTATGTTTAGTAAATATGACTAATATACTTGCAAAGCACAGTCATATTTGCTTTACTGTTCTATGATTTTGGTGCACTTAAAGCACTGCTATTATGAGCTGAGTTAATAGGGGAGGAGAGTAATCTCCTTTTGTTCTCACATGCTATTTTCAATGTTATGTCTGTGTATAAATATTCAAAACATCTACAGCTTTGGAAATGGAAATTCAGGCCTTGCTCATCATATACTGTCTCAGCGTACAAACAAACACACACACATATGCCCAAGCATTCTATATCATTCAGTCCCCGGAGTCAGATATTTCTCTCTGCCCTGCAGCTGTGTCACCACAACTGTCAGAGAGTCTGGCCATGCAGGTCATGACCCAAGCGTATGCATCAGAGATGCTGGTTAGTAGTATAGGAGGTATTGATTTAGCTGATGGACGGGGTAATTTAGATAAATGCCAAGGCCAGTAAATTGTAACATTTAATTAAGCACAGGTGGATAAAGATTTTCAGAGAGAGAGACACTCACAGTTGGTTGATAATTACATACATGAATGAAAAGGGTGTAGAGATAGAGGGGCTGACTGCTGTTGTGTTTGCCATCACGCCATGGGAAGAGATGTTTACTTTCCATCTGTGTGGCCTATAATGACCATTTATTCTGATGATACAAGGCAGCCAGTTAACAACCCCGGCAGAATTTCCCTCTGTTTCTCTTTTTCATACTCTTTTTCTGTCTCTCACACACACACACACACACACACACACACACACACACACACACACACACACACACACACACACACACACACACACTCTAACAGAGAGAGAGCGAGAAAGAGAGATGTCAGGTTAGATCCACTTGGTTCAATAGTCACAGCAGAAATTGGAGCCAAATTGGCGCATCCCCATATCATGGATGCACCTGGGCTCTCATGCACTGACCTAACTCCAGAAACCTATTCAACTGTGTGTTTATAACATTATGAAAAGGCACGCAGGTAGTTACTTTTACTGAGATGAAGTTACAATTCTTATGGGCCATGGTAAAATATAAAATATAAAATGCATGAAGTATTGCAGTGTAATACAAAGAACAGCGGTGCGTTACAAAGCATCCAGGTTTTTTATTTCTCTAATCAAAGAGACTGGGTACATTGTGGGCAGTGACAGTACTGGCATGTGAAGGCTTAGTTTAGTGACATGTCGGCATAAAATGTTTCAATAATGATTTCATCTCACGTGGCGCCGATTCTCTCCGCAGACAGGAGTGACATGTGTGAGTCTGGCTGTGATGATATGTTGTGTCATCTTTAGATACGAACTGGGGGAGGTATAGTCTTCTATAATGGCATCATTGAACACACAGATGCCCAGTTCCACTATCATTCCAGTTTTACAGCCCACACATATGCTGTCACAGCCCCACTCGGTTAGCACCAAGCTGTGGGAGCAGAACGATCTACTGTAAGCACTATTGGATATGAGAAACAGTCTGGCATTCACACCAAAGTGATGTAACATGAGAAACAGAAATCCAAAAACAGTTGGAGAAAAACATACACAACAAAAGTTGAAACTTGTTTCAAGGAGATAGAGCTCTGATTTTACTGCAGAAATGACAAGCAAATACAAATTAAAGTGCAATGAAACTTAAGAAGACAGACCCAGTGTAAGGCTGGTAGGTTTTTTTTTTTTGTCGTTTTTTTTTTTGTTTATTAAACTTAGCAAATGTTCAAACACATTCCTCCTCACTGAGAGCATTTAGAAATGAACATGAGAAAGCACTCTCTGTGTGTCTGGCATTATTCAAATTTTTAAACCACATTTGAAATGCCACCAGACTGGATTCCACCTTGTCTCTAATTTGTCCTCAGTCTCGTTTTTTTATTTTCCCCAGCCAGTCACATAGTGCAATTTCTCTTAAAATATCTCTTTATTAAACCCCATTTAAAAATTGTTCCTTTGTCTAACAGCATGTCATGCTGTGTCATTTGGTGGTCTCTGCTGATTTAATGAGGCCCCCATTAAGAGTAACATCTCTGTGTCTCTTGATTTGCTGCATTTTGCTGTTACCTTCATGCTGATTATGGTTTCTGTCATACTTCTATACATCATGTTATCCATATTTTATACGCAGTCTGATGATTAAGGAACAACCTCTTGGACTCAGTCATCTGGGAGGGAACTTGAAGATTCACAGTTTTGTATCATTATTTAGCCCAAAGAATGCTTGCTGCATTTCGGTGTTTACCGCCTTAATCCAAAATATGAACTCTGGTCTCTGGTTGTGTTTGAGCAGTGGTCCTCATTGGATGTCGCGGCTTGAGATCAGGAGGTCTGCAAGTGAAAAACACCATGTTATCACCATGGAGGATGATAGCACCAGAGTAGGCTTGATATGAGATGCCAACACTGTGGACAGGCAGCTGCAGACGGTGTGAACTGTTTGAGATTTGTGGGCAGTCAGATCTGTCATCCTGAAGGGGGCACATACTGCCAAATCAATCACCTCTCAGGCACGATTGCACGCCTAAGTGAGCTTTTACCCTCACACTGTTTGCATTTAACCGAACAAGCTACGCGCACTGCGTTGGGACTGGGGGTGGATCACACTTGAAATATTGGTCTGTAAGGAAACTTGCTCTGTGAGTAAGCAGATGTGATGAACGATAGACGTTTTAGGACAAGAGTAATGGGCAGTGAGGCAGGATGTAGGGGTAAAATCGTTCTACGAATCAAAATATGAGCTTGTTTATGTCAGACACATAATGTAAAGCAGTGAAATATAAATTGCTCATAGAAATATAATATTTTTCTTTACAATATAATCTTTTTTTGTCATGTATATGAAACGGAGTTGGCTGCATAAAAGAGAAATCTCGCAGTTCAATTAGCTGATCTATAATTTGAAGGTTTAGAAGCTGCTTTTGACAGATAACTGAAAAAATAAATGTCAAATTGCTGAGAGTCAGGGGGGAGGCTGGGTCTAAAACCTTGGCTTTTGTGAACTTCATTTTAGATACTATGCAGTCAGTGTACATACTATATAGATATTTTAATGCCAAGATTCAAATTGTTCACAGCTAACCTTTAACACAGTGAATGATATAAATCCAGCACAAGGTTCCTTTTGAACCACAGGCAGTACAATATCGACACTGGAGCTAAGATAGTCCCTGCTTCTCCTCCAGTGTAGGCTTCTCTGATGAACTTGAAATCATGCGTGAAAAATCATCATTGCTTCATCAAGCAAGTGCAGAAATAGGAATATTATCTTAGGTTTCGTTTCAGTTTTTGAACTTGTTTTAGTGAGTGAAAAAGAAAGTTCGGAGAGACAACTTCTCTGGCTCTGTCTAAATTTTTCTGATCCAATAAATCATCCATTGTATATGGATTGGATGAAACATAAGGATTATTTAAAAATTCAGTTTGCTGTAAGCCTGTAACAGCCGAGCTCAGGCAGCTTCTTTCTGTGAGGCTTGCATATGCTCCTGAACTGTGGCTTGTGAGGTCTCTGCCAGCATCTCACCCCCCTCCACTGTGGTTTTGGGGAAATTTAGCTGGCTGATTTCATAGCCTCTTTATGTGGTATTTGGTTTGCTTGACGTTAAGCAGGTATAATCTCCACTCCCAAAGGTAGATCACAGGGAGTTTCTGCTTTCAGCTCTGGTATTATTTCTGAGGCTTTTATGTTCTCTTCAGGGTCACGACTTTATCAAACACAAACCACAACTGAGCCTAAAGTCACTGATGCAGATACTACAGATTACATATGAGGGAGAAAATGCCAAAACGGTGCAAGCTGCAAGCAGAATGCTGCCAAAGAAGTTAAAACAGAGGGCTAGTGGAAATTTGTGCAATGTTTTTAGAGTGTTTCTACATTGAAACCTCAGGAATCTGTCCACTTTTTTTTTTTTTCCAGAGCCTCTTTGCGAGGAAAAAAATTTTGAAGTGTGAGAGAGCTGGAAAAAACAGAAATGCCTCCACACAAGCGCACACATACACTAGGTGCAGATGCCAAAATATTTATCTGCTTTGGGATGTACTCACAGTACGATGCATTTTTCTATCAAAAGTAAATCTCCCTATCATTACACAACAGTTGCCATCAAGATTAGCTGTTCCCCGGATAGATGCTAATGCCCTGGAAATTCCAGCAACGCTTTTAGTGTTGTAGAGAACACTCGTAATAGTGAAAAACAAATGCATTTCTCCCTGTGGCCTCCATCACACCCTGATGTTTCCAAAATAAAGTTGTTCTCCGAAAAAAAATCTCCACAGCCGCTGTTATTGGCACTTTCACCTTCAAGGTGGCCTCTCTGTTTCCATTTCCCATTTCGTCTAGCTGAAGATGTGCCAGAGTCCCACTTTCTCATCCGACAGACACTGATGCTCTGCCACCTCCTATTCGTCACGGTTTTCAAAAAAAAACTGTGAGAATCCATATTATGTTGTCAGTCCATTGGTTTTTTTGTTTTTTTGTTTTTTTTTGTTTTTTTGTTTTTTTGGTTGGGAGATTCAAACAGCCATAAACACGCATGATTACTTTGATCATAGATAATAGAAGAAGCCCTAATGTAGCCTGATGCGTGTGTCAGAGAGAGGACAGACTGTGAACACCCATCGCTAAATGGACAGTCCCAAGGGAACACTTCGCCATCATGTCGACGATCAGCTTTAAACTTTTGTGTCCGTGTTTTGAGAGCATCCGAAAAACACCACACCGGAGGAGGGGCAATTTAATCTGTCTCCTCCAGCTGCAACACCCATACATTCAACACCCCTTCAGATGCACAGCATGTCACCTAAGTCATTAAGAAAACAGTAGGGAACTTTACTCTCAAGGCAAAATGTTTCATGTCTCATTTTGATCATTTAAAAAGAATTTCCTAATGGTGGCTATAGGCTGTAACTGGGACAGCGGAGCACCACTCTATCTTTAATTATTCTTTAGAAATATGGTGCTATCATGGAATATGTCAGCTTGAGTGGACAACAACCGTGGATAATGTGGACAATATGATGGCCTTCATATCAAAATAAGAATTCAGCCAGTAGAAATGTAATCTTAACCACCACCTAACATTTATTATGAAATACTGCTAATCATTCAATATTAAAAGAAACATTTCCCATGGATGGATTTTCACAGGCTAGAACAATACATCACTTTCACTTTATGGTGACATTCAAAAGGACAAATTTTACTCAGCGCAACAGTTTTATTTTTATGAATATGGGGCCTGTGTCCCCTAATCAATGCAGTACATCTTCACACACCTCAGTGGTTTTTAATGCCGTTGATTTAAATTCATTGTGTATGAGAAGGCTTCACCCAAAGCTCATGTTTACTTAACACCTTGTTCAACCCAAGGCCATAGCACTCGGTCCCATTGTGTACACCAGGCGCGTTGGTGGCTCACAGCCGCAGTTGATAAGTTACTCGGCCTTGTTGTGCTCATGGTGGAGAGGCCTCCCATTTTGTGTCTGACTGAGAGTATACCAGCAACAAGGGATGAGATATCCGTAGAGTTCTGTGACATCAACTCCAAGGAAACGAATTTTAAAGTGTTGGAAATTTAGTCTTTAAGCTTCCACCACAAATAACAAAAGAATGGTATTGATTAAACAAAGTCTGTATGAATTGTCCACAAGCTGTATGGACTCTCTATGATGAGAGCTACAAAAAAGGAAAAAAAGAGAAAGCACTCTTCGCCTGTAGGTTGAAAGCTAACTGTGAAAAATTTGTTGCTTGCTCCTTCAAAGCGGATGGCAGCTGTAGTCAGCTTGGATTCACAACAGTTACAGTGGATTTCAGCAGCAACTCAGGTTCATGGCTAAAAAAAGGAAGAAGAAAAAAAAAACAAACAAAAAAAACCAATCAGTATTCAAACATCCATAGAAAACTTCTCAAACTACTCCTGCAACATAATTCGCTCCTCCACTGCCCATCCTTATGTTCACTCAGAAACTATGCCAGTTAAAATTATGCCAAAAATCGTCGGTAGCAATTAGAGGGATTTAAAAAAACAAAACACATTTGTTTCTTTAGGGATTGGCCAGCCTTACCAAAGTCATGTTGTTGATATTGACACCATATGGCCCTAATACTGTTTTTCTTACCCTAACATGCGTTTCTAGGGCAAACTACATGAAAACTTTTGAATATAAAAATGTATTTTTTTTTTTTTTTGCCACTTGGAGTAGGGGGAAATATCTGGCTGTTATTCTCACCAGCTTGAAACTAACTGACTTGAAGTGTGTAGTATACAGTGGGTTTCAGGTTGGAGGACTTGTTGGTTTATTTGAGCTTTTTCGCTCAAAGTAGCTGAAAAAAAAGGTTGGGCAACTCTCCATTGGGCAACACCTTTCACATTACACATAGTCATTTGACCCATTGTTGATACAAAATGATTGACTAGTACAGTTTTAGATACATTTTTGTCTATCGTCTGTCGTCATGCAACAAAGCAGCTCCAGTATTTATACAGCCTACCCGTGCCTCTGTATCCACATGTAGTTTTGTACCCTGACATGAGATTTGGTTGTAAACCTGGCGAGTGCAGGTTGTTCGCCTGCCTCTGCGTCTTTTATCCCTCTCAACTGAGCAGCGGGGGGGGTCTGTGGAAAACCTATCCCTTTCTGCTCTTTGTTAAAGGTGCTGGCAGGGGCGCCAGTACCAATCCAGCTTGTTGTATGAACTGCAAATACACTGTATAGCCTTGTGTTGAATGCTTCCACGAGTTCAGATCCTTGGACTCCTCACACAGACGGACCACCAGTAGAGTCTACAGAGCTAAAGTACATTGCTGGGCTGATGTTTGGAGACGCCAAGGACAGGACTGTGATTGTTGAGATATGAAGAACAGAAAATCTGCCAGCGGCCACAGTCAGACCTGGAAAAAAAAAAAACAAACAAACAATACAGCAACACAGAAAGAGATAACAAGAGAAATATAAAGTTAGAGACAAGCTAGTAGGTAATAAGAGGGAGGTGAAAATATGCAGGAAGTGCAAATAAACAAGAGCTGTTGTTGATAGATCCCCCTGATAATAAGAGATCACATCAAGCACTACAGCTTTCGTACTGTGACTACTCTGACACATCACAGAATTTACCAAGAGTGCTTTGTTTATAAAGCAGTCGAATGTATTTTGGATCAGTGGGAGTGTCTTTATGCCTGTTGCCTAACCCAAGGCCATTTGCTCTCACCTGGGGAAATGAAACATGCTTTGTGTCAAATTTAGGGAGGAAATGAAGTGCCTCGGGCTGAAAGCAGAGCATTTGGTGATGTAGGACTCAGCTCTGGGAGTGCACTTGAGTTTACGACAATACTCCTGGTTAAGTTTGATTTTTTCATTTTTTTTATTTACAGGCTTTCAGTGATGAGATGCTGTATTCACACAGCTCTGTAATGTAAAACTGTGATATAAGTGGCAATATTTCACTCTCACTCATGATTCAGAAGTTTGTTTGAGACTAATTCTTAAAAAGTCCAAGGAGAAAATCCATTGCCCAAGCCAACACTACTCTCCTGCACAATAAATGCAGTCTTATGTAACAATAAAACAGTCTTTGAGCTTATTTAATATTCCTTCCTTTTTCTTTAACTACATGTATTTATGCCGCAATATAAAACATTGTGGGTAAGAATTGTATTTTAATGCAGAGCAAGTTCTTACACTTATGCTCTGCTGCTAATCTTTATGCAGCAAATACTGCAAAATTGTGCAATTCATGAGACATATTTTCGTATTAATTACACTATCAAAGTAATACAATGTTAATTTCAACTGGGACCAGGCATTGTATTTAACATGAAAAAAAAATAAAAAATTCAACACTCTAATAATCTTGGACAGTTCAATAAATATTTATGAACATCAGCAAGTGAACCCCAAAGCTAAAATCCAGACAACCACGACTATGTGATCAGTGTCCCATTTCAGCAGTTGGTCTGCTGTCAAAGAATGGGGGGGCTGACTCTGTGGAAAAACTCTGAGGCCTTTTACACCAACGGGGGTTCATTTCATTTCAAGTGCTATATCCCCCGAAAATAGCCCCGAGCACCGTCGCACTATTCGCAAAGTTGGCACATCCATGGCAAATGGAAGAGCTCCGGGAGTTGTCGCTTGATGTCATCAAAGATTAGTCTTCCCTCTCTTGTGTGTGACTTCCAGAGAGTTTTTCATGTTTGCAGAGGCACACCGAATGAGCCAAGGTCACAGAAACAAAGTGTATACTTTAACACTCATTCCATTCAGGAATGCTTTCGAGGGCTGCAAACGACACGACAGTGTTCAAGGTTAGATTATAATTTTATTTATGTGATTACAACTGACTGCAGCCGCTTAGTTCTTTAAGGGCATGATACTTGGAAAGCTCTGTAAGCAGTGCAGTGGAAGAGGAGAGAGAAATTCCTTTAAGTTATGGTGCAAGTTGTGTGTGTGTGTGTGTGTGTGTGTGTGTGTGTGTGTGTGTGTGTGTGTGTGGTGGGGGAATAATTGATATTGAGATTATAATATCTGGATAAAGAATAAAAAAAAAACCCATCAAGCCAAAGAACTGGCCAATACATGAGTCCACTCCTGTTGATGTTCTACATTGAAAGTTGATGAGGTTTAGTGTCCATTTATGTTTTAAAGATTTTCAATTATGCAGTGCTACCGTTTGATAGGCGTCATGTAAAGGTCAATTTGGGCTTCACACGTTGAAGGTTTGAGTAATTCATTTGCTGTGGCACAGTCATTTTTCTCACTTGCAGCAGAACGAATGAGGACTAATGTGGTCTGCCTGCAGTGTGTTGTAAATTCTGATTTGTGAGCTACTGTGTTATGTACTGTATGAGTTCCTATATGATGCATTTGGCCATATTAACAAACTTTTTTTATTGAGTTGGAAGTATGCCCCACAAACGATACACTTTAATGCTGTTAATATGTGACTGAAGTCCTGTACTTAAGTCATGTAATGACAACTGAACAAACGCCATCCACTACAGCTACAGTTGAAAACTCTGGAAAAATAACAACAAAAAGCCCTCTTTATGGCAGGCTGCACAATATTTTTCTGTTTATAATTTCTGTTTGTCTTTTCCTACATAATAGGACACTCCTACGTAGTATTCAAATGAAAACAATATCTTGATAATCTTATGAAGAATAGTGTTTTTTTTTTTTTTTTCTGCTGTCCTGATATTGGTTGTAGCTTGTTACCATATGGGAAACCCTGAGGTGCCTGAGCCATCTCAGACTGAAGGGGGGTTTAACTCACTGTACATTTGTTGCCGCCAACACAGAGTGAGCACAGTACTCATCCAGTACTCATCCTTCATGTCGCCAGTGGGACTACTTAGCAGAACAATGGCACTGTATTGAGGAGCCTCCATCTATGACAGTGTGTCACTGAGAAACCGCACTGCTGACAAATTGCAGGCACAATCAGTAAAGAGATGGAATCATGTCATCATCGGCATCATCATCATCACTGCCACCGTTGTCATCCTTATTGTTTCTGCTTCATTTCACCTCATCAACACAATCTTGGTGACACCCACCTCATATTGTTTGTTGCATCATCAAGATTATAACCATCATCATCTGATTACTTCATCCCGGCCTTTCACTTTAACCATCACCTATCTCAGAATGGACGCGGCAGGGTGTATGAGCTTTCAGGGGAATGGAAGTAGGATGAAGTTTTTCTAATGTGAGAACAATTACCTGGATGCATGATTTGATTTAGCGCATCAAGGCGGCTGCATCCTGTGAGGTCTAATGGATTTAGCTAAGTAACTTCTTAATGCCTTTTCTGGAGAGCATTCAAAATCTCTATTGGATTTTCCACTCTCCCTACCCCTATTTTTTTTCACTGTCTCTAACATTTGGTCCATCATTCCTCACCCTGTATTTCTTCCTCCCTTTCTTTGCCCCTTGCTCAACCCCTGCTTCTCTCTCTGCCCCTGCCTCTGCCATCTGGTCTCACGGTGCCAGTTTGGTTGAATATGAAACTCGCTTGGACGGCTCCGAGACAGCGTGGAAGTGTCACTAGAGAGCCAGAGAGAAAGGGTATGTGAGATAACGGTGGTCTCGCTATTCGCTGCCAGTGGAATATCAGATGTTCTGTCAGTCACATGATAACCTACCATGGATCCGTACTTGAGATTCAGTGCATAAAGTACCGTACCTTCAGGACAGAAAACAATAGATTTTTTTTCACTTTGACTTTGTTTCAGTTTTTTTTTACTATGTTTCCATTCAAGAAAATATTTTTTCCTTTATACGTATATGTGGAAATTATTTTAGTTATGGAATGGCTCAGTAAAACAGGTAATGGACTGAAATGTGTTCAGCTCAGTTACAGGCACACAGTCATTACAACAAAGTCCAACGGAGCAAAGCGGGCAGACAGAGTGTGGGTGTGGAAAGCAACACTCCAGGGACAACTGGACAGGGAGGTAATGACAGGTTTTAAAATGATGACATGACGGCATTTTTTTAAAAACTTTTCACACATTTATCACATAGAAAACATGGTTTACAGAACATATACACAAGTGCAGCCAAGGAGTGCAGAGTGCTTCTCTGGTGTTGTGGTTAATTAACTGTGAGAAATTATACAGAGGTTCAAAAAGTGAAAACACATGTACTGTAAATGCGCTATAAGTGACCAACCTGGAATGAGAGAGAGTAGGAAATGTAGCTATGTTGTTGTGGTGTGTGAATAAAAGGTGGGGAAATCTATGAAGGACCAACAGTTGTGTCATATTGGACATTATGAGGTTTATTCCAGACATGAGAGCAGAATTTCAGAAATGTTTACTGAGATCATCCAATGACATAAAGTGTCTCTCTTCCACAATAAATTTTTTTTTAAATTATTTTTTATTGGGGTGATGGAAAATTTACAAACTCAAATGTCATGTCCAGGTCAGAGTCAGTGAGGTCCTGGACTTCACTTGCAATGACATCACTGCAGTCATGCCAAGCTTGGATTTACTACTTAAACTATTTTACAGTATCTGAGGTGTTTGAACTGAGGGAATATTACAAGTGGTGTAATCTGTATGAAAATGTATGACCGGTGTGAATTCCATGCAATACTGTATACATTTACATTTACACATATTCATTTGGCAGACGCTTTTATCCAAAGCGACTTATAAGTGAGGGACATCACTGAAGCCTCAGTGCAGTAGGAGACCTTGAAGTAAGTACTAAATCTATTCAATAAAGCAAAGTGCAAGGCGATTAATTAAGGAAGTGCACCAAAAGTGCATGGTAAGTGCTAGTTAGGCATGTTAGGGTCTTAGAGGTGTTCCAAGTGCTCTTGGAAGAGATGAGTCTTCAAGAGATTCTTGAAGATAAAGAGGGACAGCCCTACTCTGATAGCATTTGGTAGCATGTTCCACCATTGGGGGAACAACAAATGAGAACAGTCTGGACTGCGATTGCCTTGAGAGCATGGATGGCAGTGGCAGAGGACATTCCTTGGAGCCTGTTTGGTTAAGTTCAGGTAAATGGATGCAGACCCAGAAGTCATTCTGTAGGCAAGCAAAAGTGATCTGAATTTGATTCGGGCAGCCATGGGTAGCCAGTGGAGGTCAGTGATCAGTCGAGTGACATGTGTCCTTTTAGGCTGATTAAAGACCAGGCACACCACCACACTCTGGCAGCACTCTATAAGGTTTTACTGTCCGTGAAGGGGGTGGCCTGCTAGAAGGGCATTGTAGTAGCCGAGGTGAGAGATAACAATGGTCTGGAGCAAGAGTTGGGTAATGTACTGAGGCAGGTAATGCCAAAGGTAGGTGCAAAGTGGCACGACCTGGAGAAATATGCGACATGGTCAGCAGATAGCTGGTCATCAAACATGACACCCAGGTTTCTTGTGACCTTGGTTGGGATGAGAGATGAAAATGCAATTTTGATGCTGACATTGTGATGGAGATGACTAAGTTCAGTTTATCCATGTGGATATGTTTGAGAAACTAGCCAAGATCCGTGCCGGGACCGAGAGGTCATCTGGTGGGAACGACAGTTGGATGTCATCTGCTTAGCAGTGATATGAGAGGCCATACGAGCAGAACATTGGACCCCCAGGAAGGTAGTGTATATTGCAAAGAGAAGGGCCCCCAGGTTTGATCCTTGGGGCACCCCTGTGGGGATGCGATGTCCACATTGAAGGAGCGCCCAGTGAGATGGGAGGATTCAAAGCCAAGAAAGATCTTTGCCTGAATGCCCATATTGGAGAGTAAAGACAGCAGGATATGGTGGCTCACTGTGTCAAAGGCTTCTGATTGGTCCAGCAAGATAAGAACCAAGGAGTGAGTCGCAGTTCTAGCTGCACTTTGGGCCTTTGTTACAGACAACAGAGCCGTTTCACCAGAGTGGCTGCTCTTAAAGCTCAACTGATTTGGGTGAGGTCATTCGGTGATAGGAATTCTTAGACTTTTTTGAAAACTGCCCTTTTGATAGACTTAGATAAGAATGGATGCAACGAAACAGGCTGATAGTTCTCCATTTGAGCAGGGTTCAGTGAAGGCTTTTTGAGCAGAGGTGTTACCTCAGGCTGTTTTAATGTGACTGGAAATGTTCCCGAAACCAGTGAAACATTAATTACTTGTGTGAGTGCTGACATAATGGTGTGAGATATGGCTTGGAAGGGGGTGGTGGGAATGGGCTCCAGCACACATGTAGTAGTGGATTTTGTTAATTTTAAACTTCTAACTGACTACAGGCATAAACTTATAATTTCATGGTCCTAATAATTACGAGGTTGTTTGTCTTTTTGCTCTCTTAAATGAAGAGTTTTATCACCCAGTATTTTCTTTTAAGAGACCAGTATATGGTTTTGTTGATTATGTGAGGAGAACCCCTGTTTTGAGAATACCTTTTGGAGCCTTTGTTATTCTGCACACTGAAACACACTTTTGGTGTTTGTACTTTTGTACTCACCATTCTCAAGTCTGTCCTGTTGTTACTAGCAATGCATCAAAATAGTGGAGAAAAACTGGCAGGCAACCAAGCAAGAGAGATACAAAATGTTATGAATTGGTTGTTTTCATGACCATTTAGGGGAAAACTTTAAGCTTTATAGTTTACAGGGGGAATCATTATGAACAAACAATTGTGAGTAATATGAAAGCAAGAACACAGAAAAGGATGGGCTCCATGGCCTTAATGCACCATAAACAGTTCAATCTGTCACCTTCAATGGAAGTTAATTGGCACTTTGAATTAATAAAAATCAGATTATGTTGACACACACCCACATCTGTTTAGACATTTGGCTGCCCAGCATATTCATGGAACACAGTTTGGTTTGTTTACATAATTGAATTTCAGTCACACATTTGTCTCAACTTATGAAAATAAATCAAATGCAAGTATTTTATGACTTTAGCTACATAATTTAAAGCACAAAAGGCAGCTGAGGGAGAGGAGAGAGACAGATTTGTCCGTGGTCAGGTTTAGAATACAACAATAATTTATTTAGTACTAAAAAATCAAGATCACGCACTTGGCCCATTTCAGAATGAATAATAGCTGGCACCCAAGGCACATCACGACCTGGCTGTGCGTGTGTCTGGGCAATGTGCTAATAATGAAGTAAAAAGATGAGTCTTCACATCGTCTGAAAATGCTGCTTGTAAGAAATAATGTACTTCTTGTTTGTTGTGATTTTGACTTCAAAAACAATCACACAAAAAACCAAATGAAAATAAAAAATAAATAAGATCAGTGATAGAATGTATATCTCCTGATGATTTTTTTTTGTGCCTGTATAGTTGTCAAATTCACATCCTGAGTGAAGGTGAAGTGAAGGTTTAGAATAAAACAGGGAACTGGAGCAACTCAGTATCAAATATATTACTTGTTCTTAAACTAATTTTATGTAGCTGCACAACACGATGTAGCTCTAAGGAGATTGAAACCCATTATTTGGACAGAACATGGTGTCATAGGTGCAGGTTAACCTCATCATTTCAGCTGTTTAAGTTTGACGTTTACAGTTCAAGTAGCGATAAAGAAGTTGCTAAATGAGTGTCTGTTAAATGAATCTGTGTCTGTTAAATGAATAAATGCAAATGTAAATAGTACAGGCAGCTTGCAAAACAAGGCTGACACCAGAATTCTCTATGACAGCATAAAAGTAATTAGTCTCCGACATGGACAGTTGTCTACAGTGGAATCACTACATTAGCTTAATATCTCAAAGTATATAAGAAGAAGGAAGACAATGTTTGGTCATTTTCCTTCATTCCAGCTGTTGCTTGTTGTTAAATAACTCTAAACACACAGATGCAGGTACACCAAAGCTGAATTCCAAAGACAAGAAAAAAAAAAAATATACATATATATTTGGCTTACATGGTACATACTCCTAAATGAATTTCTGTTTAATTAAGTTATAAAATAAAAGCTTTCTAACTAATAGATGCACAATGCAGAGACAGTGGGAGAAATGCTGGTGTCAATAGGGGCACTTTTATTTTTTTCATAGGGCGCGCTAGAGAGATAATATTGCCATGATCCCATTAGAGTCATCTTATTCACAACCTGTCCACATTAAATCCTATATGTAATGGCCTGGAGTGATCTCACAGTTCCTGACAAAAATGTCAGGGCCTCATTAGCTTGCCAGTATAGTTGTATATAAACCAGGACCGCCATGTGTTGTGAAATATTGGATCGCCAAATCCAAAGTCAAATTAATAAGCCTAAAACTGGCTATGAGCTACGTGGAGCAGTAGACTAGGATGTGGATCTGTAGACAGTGACACTTTGTAGACACACAGTGCCAATGAGCCAATGAAATCAAATGCACGGGTTCAGTGTGACAGTGAACAGAAGCACAAACCTTCTGTTATTGTTTTGTTATGTGATAATGGCCACCTACTGAATGCAACAATCGCATTGTGTGTGACAGAGAGATACAACTCTCTCTTTGCGTCTGGGTTCATCTCAATATCCTGCTCTCTCTTTCTCTCTCTCGCTCACTCACTCTCCTCCCTTCTCTCTGTGCCACTCTCCCTGCCTTCAAGACAGACAAAATGTCAGAACCTCCCAAGTGAGGGGAGACATTTCATGGTTTTGAACAGCCTCTTTCACCGCCCCACTCCACATGTACCTTTCCCCCAGCCAAGAAAATAGGGGAGAAAGAGGGATAGAGAGAGTCAGACAGAGACATATATACTGTGGGTAGATAAAGAGGGAGAGAGAGCGGACAAAAAGACACAGACTCTCTAGTGGATATCAGAGGACCATATAAAGAACTCAGTTCAGTTCTGTGTATCTCTGTTTAGTGAATGCTTCTACGATGTGGAGAAGAAAAAAAAAGTTGCATGCATTTGTATATAACTCTGAATGCGATTGTGTAGTTAGTTGGGGTTTTGCTATAGACAGCCAGAAACCGACCAAATATTGCAACACCTCCCCCTGCTGGATCTACTGCAGTGAGATGAGCAGATGAATAATGGAGGCGGTCTCTCTCTATCTCTCCTTATCTCATTCTTTATGTCCCTTACTCTCTTACCCTCATAAGCTCCTTTTTCTTACTTGAACATGTCTTTTTCTCCAAGGTTTTTTTCTCTGCACCCAAAATGAGGGGTAGACTCATTTAAAGAATCTATCTATCTATCGATCCATCTATCCATCTATCCAACTATCCATCTATCCCATCCCATCCCATCCCATCCCCCTGCGTGTTGTCGTTTATGTGGGGGGTGGGATCAGAATGCCAGATGACACAATGTGAAACAATAAGGGGTGGATGAAGAGGGAAAATGTATTGCCTGAGGGTGGAACAAATGTCAACAATAACAAATTACATCAGCATTAGCTGTGTGTGTGTTTGTGTGTATGTGTGTATGTGTGTGTGTGTTGAGGGGTTAAAGACAAAAAACAATAAGTGTTCCTTAACGATTTTGAAAGCTGTGGCTGTGTTCATGGTAAACAACCACACAATTGTATAATAGTTTAAATTATGATGGATATTGGATTTATATGTTCTCAAGGTGTCTGCATGTGTGTGTATAGGTCCAGGTGCAGTTTGTATAGTGTATGGTGTGCATGCAGAAATGCAGTGTGCAGGGTTCTGTCCTGTTTCTCATCTTTTCAAAACATGACAGAGAAGAAGAAAAGGAACGCACTCGTTTAAAATCATACAGCTCTCAGAGTCTGAGGAGGAAATCTGTAGGATTTTTATGAGAGAGAGAGAGAGAGAGAGAGAGAGTGAGAGCCTCGGGCATACCCTCATGTAATATGAAATTGTTGCCCAAAAACAATAGTACTACATCTGTATTTGATAAAAGGAAGACATGTTCCCCTGATCTTTTCCTCTATGGCCCACTGCATTTTGAAATCTCTGAACAGCCTCAAACAGTGCAGTTGCTCAGGGAAGCTGCTTTAAAAGAAAGAATCAGATTTAACTAATGACATGGCAACATACTGCAAAAAGACCTTGCGTGCACTTTCTTAAGGTTTTTGAATGTTGCCCAATACTGTAAAATGGAATAACATTTAAACATTGTCTTGTCAAAGCTGCAACAACAGGGTTTTTATATAGCTGAGACCAGTCATGACAGCAGACTGGGGCTTGGGGAGCTTAATAAAATAGAATACAGTAATAGTATGACATAATGATGGTTAGTGTATTTAAATCATAATGCACATATGACCATAAAAGGAGGGCAAAACTACACCAAGCCTTTTCCCAGTGCATTATGAGACACAACACAATACATGAGGCTCACAACAATAACATACTTTTCCTTTCAGTTGTAGTACAGGAGCAGGAACCACACAGCTTTCACTACTGAGCAATTACATTCAGTGCAATGGATCCACCACTGGACAGTGCACACTGGACTGTGCTGGACTACTTCCACAGCTGCGAGACTGGGTCACGCTACACTGACTTAACTGACATCAAAGCTCGGTATTACAGTAAATAAATTTAAAGAAATGTGTACTGCTCACAAGGTGACAATCCATCTGATCTGTGATTAATTGTAAAGATGTCTGTACCAGTGCAATGTCCACTCCTTCAGTTCTCTCACCCTCACTGGTTTTATAGGAACAACAAATCCATCTGTTCAGACAAACCACAGCTACACCTCCATTTGACAGCTAAAACTGCTTTCTCAGAAACCTGACCATATCTGCTACCACAGCTAATACACTTAGCTAATACAACCAACCTCTCTCTCTACAGAAAATGGGGCCATCTGGGGTTGATTGTCAATAAAATGAATTTATAGAATTACAATATTTATATATGTCTGACATAAATGAACCTTGTTGATTTCATTTTGAAGGCATAAATTGAAATAAAAAAAAAAAATCATCAGGTTATTTTACAGGACAAAAGAAGAGACAATCCTAAATAGGTTGATTGACCCGTGTGGACCAATCAGGCTACGCTGCAAACTGACGTCCCTAATTGATTCAAGCGTCAGTCGTAATAACATCGTGGCAACATAGGCTGACAATTTAGGAATATACAGAATGCATATTATACGTATCTTAATTTAAACAGTCATAATTAAAAGATGAAATAATAACAAAAAGATAACAGCCTACAATATTTTCAATAGGCATCTGATACAAATCGGCCCACAGTCCTCTCCAACAAATGTGTCAATTCACGGGTGTCCAAAAGTTCTGCTTCATGACTACACTTTGCTACAACTGCTGTTAGCTTTTTGTGAGTTTTATTATTGCTACATATCCAACTTTAGCACCTTTTTATTTACCAGTCCAGAAATAATGTTGCGAGCTCAGCATCATCGAACTTCATTACGTTACCCTCAGTGAGCTGTCTCCCGTGGTGGAAAGCGCCAATGTTAACTTTTGCCTCTATCGCGTCTTTTCTTCTACTGATATTAGCACGCTAACCAGCTAGCCGCGGCCAGTCTCATCACTTTCTGATAGGGACCCACTGCAGCCTCCAATCGGCCCTGAAGACGTAGCGCTGCTCAGAGGGCATATTATAACCTCATGTCTTGTAATAGCAACAATGGCCGAAACTCTTGTGAAGCGACGATCAGCACCACCCGCTCCCAGAATGAAACCACATTCAGTAGCGGAGAAAACTTATACCATAGCCCCTTTAAGAAGCACGTTGAAAGGGAGCACCATATGTTTTGTTTTTCGTTCTAGTCTGATCAGGATCCATTTGCCTTCCCCACCATTTGCATTTAACCTACTAACTGTTGATGGATGCTTTAGTGTCCCATGAATCCTCTGGGAGTTGATGTGTCGATTCAATGCACACAGTCTATCAAGACTTGATTTATGGTACAATTCACTGTAACATGTGCTGCCTACCATACACAGAACAGCAGATTGAGAGCCAATGCATACATCTAAAGATAAAATGGCTCTGAACAGGTCCAGGCTTGTGAAGAGGGGTTTTGACATTGAGAGATATTATGTGAAAAAATATAACGACAGCGGAGGGGAAATGTAAGCATAGAAGCATGCCCTCTTCAAATCTGGTTTTCCTGATATGATTCTTCTCATAATTGCATTGCAAAAGCATGATGTATCTTAACTATACATCCAATTAATGTTTCACACTGTGCTTCCTTGGTCACACACCATGTTATCCTGTAAGTTCTTTATTGATTTACGCTCTTGAGACTGGAAAAGCACTGGCCTTGAGAGGAAATTATATTTTGTACCTGTACAAGCCAATACATCTATTATGGCTGCAGCCAGTACTGTGTCATAGTTTTCGGAAGTCGGTTTTGCAGGGTAATCCCCAGTGGAAAAACAGGGCGAACCTCTTTCTGAAAGTCAGTGGTGAGAATTATCTGGAAAAAGAAAATTTGCTAGGAAAAAAAAATGTTACGCTCTTGTGATTGAATTCGATACAACTTGTGCCCTTTGAGTGGCTATTTTTCCTCCCAGAATAGTTTCAAAGGGGCATGTCATGGTAACAAGATATGATTGAATGGCAATGTGTGGCTGAGCAGAAGTGAGCTTCATAGCCTTTTGCACCGCAGAGCTTGTTAGAGATATGCATGGCGGCTAATGGTTTTGACAAAGAACATCCGGAAGGCCTTGGAGAGAGAAGGAAAATTGGGAGGAATGGGAACAAACGGAGAGAATGGAAGAGATGGAGGCGGGGTGAAAGGATATTACAAGAGAAGATGAACACAAGTGATCCCTTCAGAATCCCTGAAGGGTGAAACAGTGCTCAGGTTGAACAGGGCACAAGACAAAGAAGAACCTTAACCAGGTTATGCTTGCACTGGCCGAGCTAAATGTGGGTTTACAGTGTGATTTATAGGAGTGAAAAGGAGAGGAACACAGCTTTAGGCGGGACACACACAAGCCCAAGCACATTCCCACGCACATATGGGCATAGTATGTAAACACCGGCACTCACACGCAATAAACACTCAACACAGATATAAAATCGCACCATGTAACTGGCCAAGGTGAAGTTGTAAATCTATCACATTCGTCGGCTTTATACCTACCTGTGGGCAAATGTGTGTGTGTGCCTGGTGCCTCAGCAGGCCCTCTAGCAGTGACAGGTGCAGTACTGTAGCTGCATCGGGTCAATACTATACATGCCTGCTGGAGCTTACATTAATACAAGACAGCTGACAGCACACACATTCTGATAATACCCTGCAAAGAAAGTAATTTCCAAACAAAAAATGGTTCCAAATAGCCCCACACTGAACCAAGCACACATATTGTCCACATTGGATCCAAGAGTATTTATGCTTTGACCTTCAAGAATTAGGCAGTGTTTACCGACTATGTATCCAACTAGCTTACTGCAGCAAAACTAAAGCCAGGGCCATTGTTCGGAATAAAAGAATTCAAAACCGCAAACAGGTCGAATTTGTTCCACATAAATCCAGTTGTATTACTACAAAGAGTGGATTGTACGCTGCAGATATGGTCACTGAATCCCCAAGCAACTCCATACAGCTGTACAAAAGGAGAAAGTGCAATGCCAATAGACGTTTTACACATAATTTTAATGAGTGTACCTATTTAGTTGACGCAACGTGAAAGGTTCTGAATACCACAGTTATCGTATGTAATTATTAAACTTCCATTATTTCACAAGAGCAAAACTAATTGTATTTTAGCACTGGTACAAAATAACAAGGGGCTCCATATTGTCTCTATATGACTGTGACCCTTATTAACTGGTGGGGTTGAAGTGGTGTTTCTGTAAGAAAACTAGTTAATTCCACATGAAAGCCCACACTTGCAATTTAATGGAACAGGATGCATTTGGTGATGTAAGCCAAATAAATTACCCCCTCTGTTGTCTGGTATTAAATATACCCATGGATTGCAACAAGCTTAAGACCTCTCTTGATGCAGGACGCTTGGCTGGCAAGTGGGAAGCACACAAATGTAATCCAATGACGGTAAAACAGCAACTTTTAATTATGTTACATAACTGCCATTATAGAAGGCAACCCTACAAACAAATTGAATGTGTATCCTGCGAAAAAAAGGGAGAACAATTTTGTAGATAACAGAGCGGCTTTTGTTTTATAAAAGTCCATCTCACATGTTTAGAGGTGGTGAGAGAGAGGGTGTAGTTCATGATTTGGAAGAAGCAGATATGTTATTCAAACATCTAAAAAAAAACAGAAACAGGAGGTTGAGAAGAAAGAGTTGAGGGAAGGCAATGAAGGAAGGTTAGATGAAAGGGAAAGAGAACAGTCAACAGGGCAAAGCTGATTATAGAGTAGCTCAGAACATGATGAAACATCAAAAATAATTAGAATATATTTTCAAAATAGCTTTTTTGAGTGTTTTCTTTTCAGATTCCTTACAGTCTTATCATGGCTGATACTATACATGTGGCTTTATGCTCTATTACATCCCTGCTCCCTGTTCTCCAACCCCTGATCAATCCTGGGGTTTTCTGTGCCCTTATCTCGACTTTTTCTCTCCTTCCTGGATGATTTTTTTTTTCTCTTCACTGACTCCTCCCATATCACGATAGTATTCCCTTGCACCATCCTTCCTCTACTTCACTTTCCACTGTAATTACTCTTGGATTTTCCATTTGCCTCGCATCGTCTTTCTGCTTCCCCATTCTATGACCTTTCCTGACTCTGGACCTTCACTCATCCCTGTCGATCGTCTCCTCCTTTCCGTCAATCTATAACCTCACCTTCCCTTGCGTACACCCCACCCACTAACACACACACACACACACACACACACACTAACCCCCAGTTGCTATCCCCTTGCCCCTCAGCTCACCTTTAGTTGCTTGTGCTCTCCGTCTGCCATACCTCATTCCAATCTTGACACAAGTTCACTCCTCCAGGAGAGCGGAGTTTCAATTGCAGTCAAAAGTGATGGGACGGTTTAATAGGAGATCAGTTGTTCAGGTGTCAGGGTGACCCTGGATATCAATTTCAAAACAGAGTGAGAGAGGAAGGACATAACTGTGGAGATAAGGCACAAGAATCACTCAAGTCCAGGAAAGTGAATGTAAATGTGATGATAGAAAGGCCGAAGACTAAAGAAGAAGTTTGTCTTCTAATGAGAGCTGTAGGAGGAAAGACAATACGCTGATGATATCATCATAGCCTAGAGAATATGTCCCACTCTTACGCCAACCATCACCCAGTCTTTCCTCTGGACTGACGAGTCTTCCCTTCGGCTGCTTCCACCATCATTAGCTGAGGCCCAGTGTTTTGCAGCATTCAACCAAGACTTAACGACTAGCTCATTTAGATGGACCTGTCACTGTGGTGGCTCTGCAAATGTCGTGTTATATGACTAACATTATCCTTATTGCAAAAGAACAGCTTGTGGGTGAAAGTCGGCATCACTCTGCTTCCACAAGCTGGTCTGGCCAAGTTTAGCAAGTCATTTTCTATGTTCTGTGCAACATTATGGCTGCAAATGGCAACATCCCCCAAGAGGGACTTTCTTTTTTGTAGTATTTGCATCGAAGCACATTTGAGGTTGATGCTGTCGTTATGTGGGGCTGCTTTGTGTCTCGGTAATTTGTGGAAATCTCATGCAGCGCGACAGAGCCCCTCAGGGAACCTGGGCCGTGGTCCAATGAGGCTGAAATGAACAAAGCGCTGTTCTGAAGTTCAGTTTGGGGTTGAACATCACAAGAATAGGAAACACAGACACAGGAAGTCAAATAAGAGGAGTTTGACAGATGCGATAACTTCACTTGTCACATTATAGAACTGTTGCTTTTCTTTTGAAGTCTGTTTTTTTTTTCTTTTAAAGTAACACCAGCCACGAGTTTGCCATCCCTGTGGAGCGGAGGCAGTGATGGCCAATTCTCCCTGCAGCTATAGAGAAAAGCATTTATTTAGGTATCATATGTCCTAGTATAGTAAAGAACAAATTACAAAGACCGCTGCACACTACAAGCTCATCACCAGACAGTTATCAGACAACATTAGCAACAAGCTAGTGGAGCATTTAGCAGATAAAGAGCCAGATGCCTCAGTAATTGGTTGAAACCAAAACAGAGCTAAAAGGACAGTTAATATGGGCCTTGCGCTCATTGGGTGGACAGACACATGACTCCAAAAGAACGCTAATGATGACCTGTACCTGCTTGATGTGGTGACATGTTAACCACAGCAACTTGTTATACTCTATATATGAATGTATGTAAGTACATCGTATCTATATGTTACAATTAAGTAAAGTACACCAAAATTCTACTTAAATGCAGCACTTTAATTAATATTTCGTGACATTCGATCACTGCAAAGTTAAAGCACACGGGCAGAGACACCAATAAACTGTAAATGGTTCCAAGTTATACCAGCCTGTCTCACCGTGTCACTATAAAAACTCTGGCACTTTGTGTCAAAATACTACCTCACATTACTGCCTAACATTTCACTCTTATGGACCAGACATTTCATTTTTATCTTAGCCTTTATCGTAGGAACAGCTTTTGAGAGTGGATGGAATTCACACTGCAATAGACTACCTTAAGTCCAACACAATGTTGACTCCTGAAACTCTGCTAAGGAAAATACAGTAGATGACTGATTTGATTTATTTATTTATTTAAAAAAAAGGAAGAAAGGGAATTTCTGTTGTACAAAAACAGTTTGCAGCACATGCACACATGGGAAAATATTGTTAAAAATAAAAACGTTGCTGTCCTTGGGCACAGGACCTTTATAACAGAATCATTTACTTTCTGCGGGTACAGAATATAAAGTAATTATCTTTTGCTCCAATTGTGTTTTTCTTACTGTTTACATATTCATTTATTCATTTCAACTGAAAGAGAAAAACAAATCACAGATCCTGATACCTGGCCAAGTAATCTGCAGAGTCTTCCAAAAGGGTAATTGGGGAAAGAGAGACAGCAGGCAGCAGAAGAGAGTGAGACACTGAAGCAAAGGGACAGAAAAAATGAGCAAGCAGGGAGAGAACTAATAGAAATCTCAGGAGATGTGAGTCCCTGATGTGGCTAGTGCTTGAGAATTTAGAGGCTGGAGAATTGGACGTGGCATGAGGTACCTGGGATGTGTGTGAGAAAAAAACAGAGTGACTCCCTGCTCCCCTTTGGCTGATGTGAAGCCTCCGTCATCTCTGTGTGGAGAATGTAAGCGCAGACGAGAAACATGCGTGAGAACTTTCACATTCATGGTTAGATTATTTATTTTGGATGGAGTAACAGGCTAAATGCAACAGAACATTTCTGCTCCTTATCAACTAAATTCTGGCTGATGACCAATGTTTGCCTTTCATGGAAATGAATGGCTTTACTCTTTGATTCAAGTTGGATTCCAATGGCCACTGAAAGTTGCCAGTTAATCGATAGCTATCAGCTCACAAGCCACACTGCTTTGAAATAAGTCATTCTACTGGTGTTTTCGTCCACCTACCACCACCTACTGGACCGGAGTATAAAGCCTATACTCAGATTTGCAGATGCAGCCCTGGAAAAGCAAGAGATGAATGCAATCAGATCTGTCACCAGAGATGCATACATGTGGATGAAAAAGTTTATTAAATTGCATCTGCAATCTATCTGGATAAGAGAAATGATGAGTCTTAGCTAGGTTTGCAGTATGAGTGTGTGCATGAGATCCCTACCAGTTCCCTTTTACATTACCAAAATTGGAAGCTGCTTTATTAAAGCTGATGTTTGGTTCTTCTTCTTCTTTTTTTAAATCTGGGCACGTAGCAGAACAGTATTCTGAGTTGGATTATTTTGTCTTAAGAAGGGTGATCACTGCTAAGCATTTTTCTAATTTCTCTTTTTCTGTGCAGTTATTGCTACATTTTGACAAAATTGCGAGCTCTCACTGATAATGTAGGGATTGCTTCGAATGTATATTCATTCCTGCACAAACACGATTCATGAACAGATTGTTCAATGCCCCTGTAAATGGAGTTTCTAGGAAAATTGGGAGACAAGGAGAAAGACTGTCTTCTTAAAAGGGAAAGCTGTTTGTATTTGTGAAAACACACATCCACACAATGCTTTTGTGAAATTCAAATGTGTCTAAAAACGCATATCAAGAAAAAAAAAAACATGCTATATGTATTGCAGAGACAATTGGAATGCAATTTGTCCTGTGCCATGTCACCATGCCCCCCCCCCCTTTCAAAAAAAAAATCTGTGTGTATGAGGGAAAAAGTGACTGACAGAGAGAGAGAGAGAGAGAGAGAGAGGGAAGAGGAGGAGGAGAACCAGGCAGAGAGAAAGAGAAAAAGCCTCCTCTCTCTGCTCTTCTGCCAGCAAGAAGCAGCTTTATTACATAACAGTCTCAGGGCTTGGCAGCTCACATGCTTTTAAGGAAGAAGCGCACGTTCCCCTGCACCTGAAGTCTCATGGCAGGGTGGGAGAAAAAGACGGGGATGAGGTGGAGGCTCGAGAGAAGAGCAGCGAGAGTGAGGAGAAAAGTGATGAGGAACAAAACACAGATGTCAGCTGAGAGATGGCTGGACTGCCTTTTTCCAGGCTTGAAGACAGGCATCAGCCGATTACTGTAGCTGAAATGAAATACTGCCACTGTGACTGCCACTGATAATAAGAGCAATAATAATAACGCTTTTATGCATGTTCTGTATTGGCTGGAAGTTTATGGCTAGAATTAGTGGAAACAACATGATCTACAACAAATACCTGCAACAGAGGAAATGCAACAGCAGTTTTTTTTGTTTTTTTTTTTAAATAAAGCATCATCCAAATTCTCTATTAAAACATGAGAGGAAAAAAAGGCAGTGTAACATTGTTTGACTTAGAGTAATCTCCTGAATTTTGGAACAAAGAGATCTATTTCGATATATTTAGTTTGGAGAAAATAAAAAGTATATGATGTGAGTGTGACTGAAAGACTGATATGGTATGATGTATCAGTGTTGGTATGTAAAACCAACTACGCTGGTTTAAAAAGCCGGTCGGTTCATGGGGTGCGACCCAGTAGCCTTTACACATACCACATTACCGCAATGTCCTTTGACTCCCAGCTGTTGCGTATCATACGCCTCTCTCTCTCTCTCTCCCCACATTTCCTTTCTGTACCTTGACTACTGCTGTCAAATAAAGGCCTAGGGATTGTGGAGTAAAGGTTAGAAGTCAGGACAGTCGTCCCGTTTATCAGAAACAAGGGTCCTGACATGTAGAGTATATCCAACCCAAACTTCCTACCAGACCACAGCCATACTAGCGGCTCTATGAGGCTGTACTTTGACTTGCTCTTGCTTTGAGCGAAATGCTAACGTTAGCAGGCTAATAATGACAATGCCAATGTGCTGATGTTAAGCAGGTATAATATTTACTGTGTTTGCCAACATAGCTTAGCGTGTTAACATGCTAACATTAACTAATTTGAAATGCAGTAAGCACAAAGCACAGCAGAGGCTGGTGGGAATCTTTATCAAATTTCATCCAGCCCATCAGAAGATATCCCATCGCTCTGTCTAATCTGGGTCCCAATGAATGTCTTCTCGACATTAACATGCTTCACGTATACTCTGTGCTGTCTTGAAACACAATGATTTCCACTTTTGCAACTTGTGATGTAAATGGTGCACTTGAAACAGACCCGACAAAGGTCTGAGTGTGTGTCTTTGTCTGGTAACCCACAGCACAAGGACAGAGGTGTAGCCACGACTTTCATTTGTTTTCTTTTTATTTAAAGACTAATGCAGAGAATCAGATTCTACAGGGCCATATCATAACCAAAAGAAACAAAAGAAAACATTTACAGAAGGTTCACCATTTCATCTACATCCATCAGAACCCGTTGTCAGTATCACTGAACTACTAACACATTCCTGTGTACAGTATGCGGGTGTGTGTGTTTGTGTGCATCTTGAACGTGTGTATGTATGGTGTCGATGTCCATATGTAGACAGTCTCACTCTAATTTCTCTTTCCCTAATCAACTTTTGTGCTTTAGAAAATTAGTTTTTTTTTTTACATTTCAGTGAAAATCAGAACATATTTTGCTTGATAAAAATACAAGAAAAAACTCCAGTAGGTATCTAGGAATAACCAAAAACTCAGTGTTGAAAAGCAAGTGCTGCTGAGAACTGCGATGGACCTTGCATCAAACATAATGGAAGAAATGACAGATGTGCCTACAAATGTGATATTTACATGTATGCTTTGCATATGAGTGTGAAGGTAAAAGTTGGAAGCTCACGATTGCACTGTGCCTCATATTTCACATTCCCTTCTCTGTGGAGCATTAAGTGTAGCAAAACCAGACCTGGCTCAAAAAGTATTTGTAAATGGTCTCTAGCGTTGGTTTTCATCCTGCTTGGAGAACTAGATATAGGGGCTCATCACAGATATTCCTAGGAGAAAAATCTACAAAATTCACTTTTGTCTTGTCAAAGTCAAAACTCTGTGGCGCTCCCTATGATATCATTGAGCTTTGGAAAACAAAATAAAGTGATCCATTTAGCAAAATAACATTTCACCTGCCTCCATTTCTGTAATGACAAACAAGCTCAAGGAGTGAACAGAAATATTATTAACAAGGTGATCTTGTTACAGTTTTGCTCCTGTTGTTTTTTTTGTTTTTTTGAGTTCAGTCACTTTATTGCATTTCTCTGGAGAAAAAGTGCAATCGACAATGAAAGCCATTTTCCCTTCAAGCAATGACAAAAATCCAAAGCGCAAATAAAAGAGATAATCCACTGTTTTCTTTGTTGTCACCCTGTATAGCCATGGTTGAAAAAAAAAAGCTAATGGTTTGCACAGCTGATATAAAAGCCAAGCTTTTTTTTTTTTATTTCTTTTTTTTTTATAATAGCTTGTGAATCTGAAACACAATGGTCAGGGAGAGAAGGTCAGTGATGTGGTTCAAAGCTGTCCTTGCATAGCACAAAGCTGACTACATAAATGTGATGTTATTGTTCTTCTAAATGTGCAAAATGCATAACAATAGGTTGATAATACAAACAATATTCATCATCGTCTTAGCTAATATCTTCATTAATAGAATCAAATACTGTATGCATTATGTATTTTACATATGTATATATATTTTTTTCCTCATGATAATAAACATACATACAATAGTTTAGAATTCAGATATCTTTATACAACTCTTCACCCTGAACTTTTCAGTTCCTTGACCCTCTGCTTGTAGGTTAAGTGGCTGTGAACAGTAGACTGCTTGCATATGCTTGCAAAGACGTCTGCCATTAGGGGGGATAGGTTCAGTATTGGTCATAATGATAACGCAAATAATAACAATAGCAACAACCACCAATGTCTTTTTAGTTTCCCTCTGGCGATAGTGTGATCTCTTCACCTCAGCGCACAAACACACAGAGAGTTATAACATGCCTTTTGGCCTGGTCAGTGCCCTGTAAAACATATTCAAACAAAAAAAAAAAAGAAAAAAAGAAAAAAAAGAAAGCACACCCAGAACCGATAATGCAGTACAATGCACCCCCACTCTCTGGCAAGAAATGTGGAGATTTTGCGAAACAAAGTTAAGAGTGGGACCCAAAGGCTTCAGAACCCCAGATGGACGCACAATGCAATGCTAACTTTGACCAAATCTAAATATTTCCTAGATTTCTATGTACAGCATACAGATGAAACTACAAGTAGGAGGGGTCAATGTAAAGCTACAATGGATATCACCCCCAGACTGAGTGTCAGGTTCAGGTCCTAAGAAAAGCCCTTGCTAATTAATATTGCTACATTAACATAATTTAAAATGGACTGTTCAGAAACCTTAACGTGCCACATCAGAGAAGAAGCATTTCCCTAAAGTGTGTGTCTTTACTAAGTTTAAAAAAAAAAAAAAAAAAAACAGCAAGCAATGTTCTAGACAAAAACAAAAGCATTCTTTTCACATTTGCGTTAGTTTCTGTTGGTTTTTCTCGGAAGAGGGATTGACATCATGCTACAAAAATATATTCATCTTCATCACTATCGTAGAACTACAAGACAAGTCCTCTGTGCGAAACACAGCGCCGGCTAAAGTAAGATTACAGTGCCACTTCAACTCAACGTCTCCTTCCTCTCTTTGTCTCTTTCTGTCTCTGTCCCTGTCTCTCGCTGTTGCTCACCAACAAGCAGCAACAAATGAGTCCAAACGGGCATGTGATACTGAAGGCAGTGTAGCTGGTACTTTCTGAGTGTTATGTCTCAATTTTCAGCTGAAGGGAGATGGGGACTATGGCAAACAAGGTTGGGGGACACAGTGGGATGGAAAATACAGACGCGCCATCAATCAACAAAGTAATAGCCATCACAGCTTCAACTCTGAAGTTGGAAAAAGGCACTTCTCCTCCTTCTCAATGTGCCCCACCCCTCTTTAAGTGATGCTAACCGTACTTTGCTATAAATGGCGGTTTTGGCAAACGAGGCCCCATCATGAATAATCAAACGCTCTAAAAAAAAAAAAAAAAAAACAAAAAAAACAAAACAACAAAAACAAACGAAATATGTAAATAAGAATGTTTTAATTCTAGATGTAAAATGCACACCAGGATTTGAGATGATTTTTTTTTTTTTTTTTTACATTCTTACTCATAACTAGTCAATCTCAGTTTACACGGTTGATGTTGTTGTTGTTGTTGCTGTTGTTGCCGTCAGTGTGTACACAAACACACAATTAAACAATATTTTGACTTCGTTGTGAAAGCAGCTTTGAATGGAATGCTAACTTGGTGAGAAACAGTCACTTAAGCGTGAATTAGACCAGTATATACTCTTTTTGTAGAAAGTATCATAAACAAAAACAAAAATAAATGGAAAAAAAGTTTACTTTTCCATGTATTCAATAAACATACCCTTTTAGTTACATTTTGCAAAGCTTAAACATAATATTGACATCTCTAACACTTGATAATATTTACAATGCTGTGAAAGGAAATTAATATTTTCAATGCTGAGCACAGAGATGATTGGATTTTTGTATATTTTTTTTGACCCCTAAATAAATGGTGTGTCCACTGAGACATGTTTTATTGCTATTGCAGAAACCCTAACATATTTTGAAGAATGACATAATTAATCTCATAAAACATCTACAGAGAATGGAACATATTTTGACAGAGACTGAGCGTTTAGCATTTTGCTGATGATATCAAATGAACTAAGCCATCAGTCAATGTTGATCTGTTTTTTTTTTTTTTTAAATAAATAAACATAAATAATAAGATGTCTTGCCCATGCATATACACAAGTGCCTTTTACCGTGTCTGTGATACCATGTTTGAATAAAATATAATAAAATTAAAAAAATTAAAAAAAACCAAATAAATAAAAACAAGAAAGCAAACATAGAAACAAAAGCCCCTTAACAAGTTTGGGCTATGTGCAGTTGTAGAATAGCATTCTCTTGGCTATATATTTATATTAGCATTTTCTTAATAGCATCATCCCAGACCTGAACAACACCCTTCCAAAAGTCCATATTGTTATCGTTCTTTTTTTCTCTATTTAGTTTTTTCAAAATCTTCAAAATTTAGGTAAACATAGAAGCAATGCAACAACTGGGAATTCAAACCAGCATGGACACCATGTTTGTCTGAAAATAAACACCTTTTTTTCTTCTTTTTTTTCTAAGGAGGAATAAGAAAGAAAATGAAATAATTACAGGTATAATTTAAAAGGAATGAAACATGGATTAGTGTGGATTGACCCCCTGCAGTTTGGGCTTCTTATTCAAGTAGGTTGCCCAGTAGACCAGGTTAAAGGTTCCAAAGAGCAGAGGGAAGGCTATTCTGGCAATCCTGTCTATCTTGCTCACACTGTTAAAGGTTTTCTTGGCCTCTGGAGGCTTGGGCTTTGGCTCCTCCTTGGGCTCAGTTGGGGGTGGTGGTGCGCTTTTGGCAATAGTGGCCAATCCAGGGTCCCTGGCAATATTGGGGGCGAAGGCTGTAGCAGTGGCAGCTGGGTAGGCTGTAGTGTTGTTCTTCTTGAGGAGGGACTCCTTCTTCTTCTTTTGCTGATTTTGTTTTTATGGAAAGTAAAAAAGGATAAAGAGTTCAGGTTACACGTATCATCAAAGCTCTGACTGTGACATACAGTATATTACTGTGCACAATACTTGTTTAAAGCTGCATTTTGTATCTCTGACACAATTACTGGTGTGAATGTGTGATCCAGCAGCCTGGTGAACATCCAGAAAAAAATATGGAAATCAAGTTGAGAAATATTAATTCCTCACATCTACATATTCCCAAATAGAAGCATTAAACTCAGCAGTCTAAGAATGAATATTGGGCTGTATTTATATCAAAAACAGCTGCAGATTACAGAGTACTGTGCTGCTAACTGCGGCATAGAGACAAGTGGAGCAGAAAGCACAAGATGAACACTAAACTATTAATGTTCATGTCATGTTACTCAAATTGCATTTTCTATGAGATGAGCTGGCGACAACAACTAATGTTCCCTGCCTGGTCTTGCTCCCTTGGTAGTTAAGTGTAAACCGTCCCGTTGCAAAATGAATAATATTTTGAAACAGAAACCCATATATGTCTTTTTTTTTTTTAAATGTTATTTTCTGGTGTCTGGTCTGAATAAGAGTCTTTCCATTTCCTGGAAAACATGAATTTGCCTTGCCATTCTGCATTTTGTGCAGTCGTGTTCCATATCATCACCTTACAAGCCACATTATATAAGAGCCTTGGTCTGTTTTCTCTATTTTTATATCATTGTAAGGACTCCTTAGGAGTAAGTAAGCAATTATAAAATAAAAAAAAAAGGGGGGGGGGGCTTCAAATACCTTCTCTGGTACCACACTTTTTCCATCCCAGGCGTAACCCCTCTTGGTGAAGTAGTTGACTGTAGCAAACTCAATCAGGGCGGAGAAGACGAATGCATAGCAGACAGCGATGAACCAATCCATAGCTGTGGCGTAGGCCACTTTAGGGAGAGAGTTCCTGGCACTGATACTGAGTGTGGTCATGGTCAGGACAGTGGTCACTCCTGCAGGGAGATACACAGACAACATCAATATGTAATTCTTAGATCATGTAGTCGCTATCATTACTCTTTTTGGTTACCACAAAACAAGATATGTGAAGTATGTTAATACTCTGTATCAAATAGAGTCATTGGCATGAATGGCATGAAAGTGAATTTATTGTTTGTTGTTAAGCTAACGTAAAGCAGGGACCTGTACATTTGAAATATGTGCTACAGTGGACTTTAGTTAAGGGGCATCATATTGTGCATGGCAAGTTCCTCTTATATGCGTAAATCAAATGAGCATACAGTTGATTCACATGAATCCATATGAGCAGATGATACAGTCTTGTGCTTTTAATCGAATCAGAACAGTAGGGATGTCTACAGATGCAGCTGAAAGACACAGTTGGCCTCAGAGATACTGCTGCTGATTAAAAGCAGGAAAGATAGACTTTCTCTCTAAATCTGACCGATGCTGTGCAACACATTATTCGCGTTTTTGTCCTCATGTAAGGAGCGCTTGTCAGCCCTGGAAAATGAAATCACTAAACTACAACATTAGCTGCCGAAAGCTAAGACTCTGCATGGAGAAGCAGAGGAACTGGGTCAGAGCATATCAAACAACGCGGTGCTCATCACAGAACAGGCCGCTGCAGATGTTTACACACCAAACAACATCAGCTCAAGGAGCAAACAATCCACCCATTCAGCCTGGGCTGTGATGAAGGGCGGTGAAGAACAGCTGGCTTGAACGGGAAACTATAAAATATGCAGAGAGGACCCTCCCACACGCATGCTGTATGTGGAGAGGGATGTTTACGTACAACCATGATACCCCCACATACACACACTGTCATGCTCGAAAGACCAACAGAAATGTGATCTCATCCACTTCTTTAAATCCTCTTGATTTATTTCAAACTTCTCGTCTGAGTGGTTGTTCCTCAATTCTGAGTAAACTTCTAAACTTTGAACTATCCAGTCAAGCAAACTGAAAATGATACTTAAGAAAGGGAAAGAGAATCTCATTTTGATTAAATATGACAAATGAGGCGACATTATTAACAAAACAACAGGGACAGTGAACAGAATACTGGAATAAAAGCGACCTCTGTGAGGAATATTGTTCAGTATTTGCAAAGACTGTGTCAGACCCCATAACAATTGTTGTAGGTTACGGGGGTCATAGTTTGTCCCTTTAAGCGGTTACACAGTGATCTTTCAGTCAGTACTGGTGAGGATCTGTTTATTACCACTGTTCCTCTTTGACAATGTAATTTTGTGTTCGGTTGACATTGTTATGATCTTTGTTTAAGACTTTCCCTCACTTGATAGTTCCTCAGTTCTGTAGTTTGTTTGTGACTGATTGGTTCCTGCACCGGCTCTCCAGCCTCTAAAAGAGGCTAAATGAAGCCGATATTAATTTTCTGCTTAACTTAATATGACTCCTTTTCATAGCTGCCTTTCTGATTTACAGACCATCGCCTTTAAGTTTATTTACAAATCTACAAAGACAGTTCACAAGTTGTCATAATGACATATGCTAAAGAAAGGGGACTAGCATTAGCAAGAAAAAAAATGGTTGCCACAAGGTGATCATGTTCTATTTTCTCTGCAAAATCGCTGACAAAATGACTCTTGTTTTCTCTCACAGCCTCTAGAGAAAAAAAAAAGCTTAAAAAGTTAGTTTTTGCATTGGATTACAATATATTGACTAGTGTTCTTATTATTGAAACGTTACTGTTTCCCTTCAGAATAATGAATTCTTCTTCTTCCTTCTCAGTTCTGATGAAGTGTTAAGAGATGAATCACAGACTCCTCATCCTCCCACTCCCTTTTCACATGATTTTGGCATTGCTGGCTCTGGTGCTGTCACATGAAGCATAAAGGACGATTATTATGTTCTCATTAGTCAGAGCTAAATGAATGATTTGTCATTAGCCATAACAGAAGGAAACGCCTCTGGTGGATTTCCTGTATCCGTATAGCAGGTAGCCTACACCGGGCGCTTTGTCATACATTTCTGGTGTTCATTATGGCTACACGGGGAAGAACAAATAAGTAGGTCAAAGTTATTTATTCTGAAATAACGTATTGTTGAAATTTGCATTGCTTTAATAAAAATGGAGGGTAGAGGGTGAGTTTAACTGGATGAAAACGGACATATGGGAATAATCAAGAGTAACACCTGCCTCATCGTCTGCACTTGGCACGAAAACAGCGTGAACAAACGAAAAAACAAACGACAGCTTCGCATTGAAATTGTCAGTGTTCAATTCCAATTTGACGTGGGACACAGCTCAGCTGCCTGAAACGATGTACGCAGATGGAGAGGGAGAGTATGAAGAATAAAGGTGGCCACCATTAAATCCACACGCCGAGATGTAACGCACAATAGCCATTTTTAAGCTACTGTAAGTATATTAATGCTGCTGTGTGATGCCATAAAAGCCACACATGAACCATGTTCTGCACCTCACCCACTGCTAAGTAGGGCATTGAATGGTTTGTTGATGCATTGTTATGGGAATGCATGGCAGCAGGAGATATGGAAATATTAAGTGATGCTTAGTCAAGTATTCATACCAGATTGTCAACTCAGAATTATGTTCATGTACAGCTCATTTGTACCAGCTGAATTACACTTTGAGGAAATGTATGTTGCTTGTCAGCAAAACATCAGTGTTATCCTCAGTGACAAGATGTGTCATTTGTTTTCCTTTTCAAGGAGTAAAAAACCAGATCCTGCAAAAAAAAAAAAAAAAATCCATGACAAGTGAAGAGTTAATAGCCACTTTAAGTTTGAGAACAAGGTCTTGAGATTTCCAGTGGAGTGCAACATTAACATCAAGGTGTCACCGCTTAGGAGGTGGGTGCCAGAACACTCTCCATTGGAGAACGGCCAGTGTAAAGTGATTTTGCCAGCAACCGTGTCTACTTATGGCCTCAGCAGGTGCTGGAGCACAAAAGAGCGACACCTCACATTCATTGCCTCTGTGCTGAGCGCTACAGAGGCAACATGGAGGGGATTGAGGATGAATAAGCATTGAAAGGGACAGCCGTTACGGAGAACTAGGAACTAGATAATATAAATACATATGTGGGCGGAGGATGACGGCCTACTGATGCACGTGGGGCGCATTAGAAGGAAGAAGATGAAAGATGGTAAAGCAATGTGGATGGAGAGATGGGTGGCAGCGTAGTGGTGTCAATCTGTCAGGTATTCCATTCGCCAGTAAATCAGTTAATTTTGTGGGGGAGGATGAAGGCAGCACCACTGGGTATTACACAAGTCCTCACAAAAGCGCCCCAATGCTTGGAATCGTATATACTTTACAGTGTTTGACACGCTCTGTTGTCATGGAAACAAGTCTTCCAACTCCTCTAGCGTCTTAATACCACAAGAGAAAAAAAGGAAAAAGAAAAAAAAAAACATTTTCTCTAAAAAAAAATCTCTTTCTAAAAATTTCCACTAAGTGTTGGTTTGCTTTTTTGTGCATACACAAATGTGTGTGCGGTTTGTGTGTGTGTGTTTGTTCACAATCATCCGCAGGTATGTGTGCATAAAAGGTGTGTGTATGCTTGTGCTAACAAGGTGGTCAGCCAGAACGATTCCCCTCATGTGTCTGCTCAGTGACGGGCCCTCCTTAGGAATCATTTAGAACACTCGAAAGTTGACTCATTAGAACATGACTCCAGAGCTGGTTTTAAATGACTCCATTTGACATGTTGTAACTAATAGACTGGAGGCTTTGAAGGCTGTTAATGAACAAAGTCACTGATCTGGAAAGTTCTAACTGGATTAATAGTGGAGTAACTCAATTCTGGAGAGTCCCTTCCACTCAATTTAGCTCAGTGTGCACAAGCAGTGACACTTGATTTATATGATACATATCTTCTAACAAGATTTTTGCCTCTGTTTGCAGACTCACTTTCAAATACACACATACGGTACAAGGTAATGGGGAGAAGAAAAAAAAAAAAACCTCAAAATATTGAGAATGATGGTGCGAGAAAACGAATTTGAGGAAACTAAATTAGAGATTTAAGGTGATGAATGACAAGGTGAGGCAGACAGTTTCAGGGTGGTGGGGTGATCATTGGTGCCTCAGGCAAGGGAAAGTTTGATATGACTGCATGTAGGTAAACAGTCCAAATGTGCAGTGTTGGAGAATGTGGGACAGAAAAAATGTCCACTTTGTTTAATAGGTTTTGATCTAATTTCTTTCAGGGTAATCAGTCTGCCTCTGTAAGGCTGCAGATAAGAAAATAAATTGCTCCAGACATAGCTAAAAATAAAATAAGAGGCTCTTTCAGCTCAAATTTATTTGTCCTTTAAGGTCAAACAATTTTTCAGCATAAGGTGCAAAGTCATTCTTTATTGTTATTGATATTATTGATCTTTCTGATGATGAATTGTTTCCTGTGCTGGTTCCAACTTTGGCACTTTGATTGACATCCCTTCCGTGACAGGCTTCAGCTGATCTGACCAATCTCAATCCAGTGAGTAAAATGTGCTGCTTAGCCCCTGGATCACAGCCAAACCACAGACAAATGTTGGTGGGGGGGAGTGAGCCTACAGGAAAATGGCTGTGCTGTCTCTCCCTCTCTCTCTCTCTCTCTCTCTCTCTCTCTCTCTCTCTCTCTCTCTCTCTCCCTCTCTCCCTCTACTCTCACGCTCCCTGGTTCCAGACAGAAATTTGCCTCTGACAATGTTTTGACTGAGTAGGCAACCAATAAAACATGACAATCAAAATGTGGGATGAGGTCAAAAGTACATTGTGAAGTGGGACGCTCGCTCACTCAAAGAATACATAGTTTTTTGTTTTTTTTTGTTGTTGTGTGACTTACACCCTGTAGCTAGGCTGTCAATGAGCTGTCTTTATAAACTGTTAAGGTTGCACGCATCATGATGCACCTGAACAAGGACGGTACAGACAATACACATCTGCAAAGACGAAATTCCTCTGCTCGAGCCTTTGAGGGAGCTTTTAAAAGACGCTTAAGACAGACACCTGTAGTTAAACTTGTTTTCTTTCCAGCGTCAACTGGATCTCCAAATGTGGATGACGCAAATTTTAAAATAAGCTTTGACTGCACGGAGGTTGGAGGGAGGACATGCATGCGGGGTGCAACATTACGACTTTGACATGTGAGACAAACACTTATTGGCCGAAGGGGAAAGGTAGTGAGGAGAGAGTGCGGTTCAGCATGTTCCATTTTGAACTTCAAGTCAGTATTGACTGTTTTTCAATACTCCACCATGAGCGCCATCCGTCTCTATCCCAAACCTTAAACCATGTGCTCTGGGCCGCCCATATATATGATAAGTTGTGGCTGCTTGTAATTAATACTGAAGAAAAAATAAATGAAATACACAAAGTTCCACTCAGTATGAGTGATTTGTGTCGGCATTGAACAGTTCAAGATCAATATAAGTGTTTCATCATTATGTTAAAAACAAAGATCCAAAATGCTGATGGAAATAAGATGTCTTTAATTGTATTTTTAGAAGACAGGGTCGCCTGCTTGTACATATCATTTTTAGTATTTGTGCTGTTAAAGGAACATGTAGCTGATCAGATGGATCGTACACTAATAAATTAGTGAGCATACGAGTGTTGTATCCTCCAAAGACTGTTGATGAATGAGCACGAGTGTTGTGTAGGGAATTGTCAAACAACTTTTTATTTTCCCTCAACCAGTCCCAGGAGTGAAGATGTCTTTGTTGGATGTCTATCAACATCTCTCCTCTGTGCCCAGGCTACTCATTTATTCATGCCTTATCAATAACTGAAGCCTCAGGGGTGGGGGAGGGACTGGGGGGGTTGAGCTGGGGCTGACTCAGAAACACATAGCCTTCAGCATCACTACGTCACCTTTGATTTACATAAATGGAGAAATAAATTGACATGTTGATTGGCAGGTGAGTTAAATGGCTGTGCCGGCACCGCAGCTGTGAGATTTGTGGCACACACATGAACACACACACACAAACACACAGTACATAGCAGCACTGCCTACAGTGTTGTCAGCTAGTAATCATGAATTTATGAGCACCCACTGGCTCACAATTAGCATGTGCACATGTAGCGAAGAAACGCAGGCACTGACTCATACACGCGCTCACATTTGTGTACATACACAAACAAACCCCAGCGGCACACAGGCACACTTTTGACACACACACAAACATGCCCCTACCCCCCCCCCCCCCACACACACACACACACACACACACACAAGGTGTTATTCCTTGATGAGCAGATACATTAAACAGCATCATGGGAGAACCAATAAATACCCAGCCAATCGCTCTTAAAGAGGGGAGAGGGAAGTGAGCTAATCTTCTGAGCACTGCTGTCCCTGTCAGCTTAGAGACAGAGGGGGGGGGGGGGGGGGGGGGGGGGGGGGGGGTGTAGAGTGAGTGGGAGGGAGTAAGAGTGAGAGAGAGCACCATATCAGCACCATCACTGGCTGTTTCCTGTTTTGCTTTTCATTTGGACTGCAAATAAATAAATTGCCAACAGTTTTCCACTACACCGAACTAGCTATAAACTAATCAGCCTCTTAATCGGCACAATGATAAATAAGATAACTCTACCCACTGCTGTGTTTTCAAATTGCCTATTCATCTACAGGGCAGGCTTTAGGAAAGAGATTTAGTGCAGAGGCTGTGTTTCATAGTCACATAATGTAATTTAAAGAGTGTTTTCAGTGCTGCGTTTGTTCATGTTAATGGGGCTTCCGTGTCAGCGTTTGATGTCTGTGTTGGGAACATAAAGCTGATCACATCGGTAGTAATAAGAGAACATCTATAGTATTACAGTGGGTCCCCGTTTATTCGTAGTGTGGGTGCGTGGTTTGATACATTGTGATTCTGTCATGAAATAAAAACAAGGAGAAACCAATCTGTGAATAGGTGTCTGCAGGTGTCCCACAGTAAATATAATATTAAAATCACCATATTTTATTTTAGGTTTTTTTTTTACTCCTAGGGTCCTTTAATTACATGGAATAAGTCATTTTGAAACTTATTTTACCTTAATGACTAGCATGAGTGATGTTTTTTCCTATTTCTCACAGTGAGTCCCCATAATGAAATTGCTTTAGACTGACCGACGACCACAAGCACTGGATGACACGACGTTAGGTTGGGACTCTTCATTAAGTTCCATTTGCAGGATATTTATTCATTGATCCATGCAGATGACACTCATGGAAAATAGAAGGAGGCCGTGCTGGTCTGGTTTTCATTTTGCTTGCGTGGATTATTAAACCAATTTTATTTTCTTTGTGTGCATAAGAGGTAATAATTAAGTGATAAGGTGAAACAGTATGTGCATTTATTTATTATTATTATCTCTCTGTGTGTTCAACGGTAGCCTTTTGGTTAACGCGACTGCATTCAATTTAGACTCTATAGTGCTGTGTTGGAAATGTCACTAGGTCAGACATTATTCAGACATTATTCAGACATGACACAGGCTGTATTATTACAATCACATGATGAGGTGCATTTCTGAAAGGGCCCTACAACTACAGTACATCAAAAGCTATTTGTGTCCCTGCCAAGCCATCAGCTGCCTGTCTCAAAAATTCTGACGTCACTGATGTCACTGAATGTCCAAAGCACGATTTACAAGTGCAGCTCTCAAAATAATCAGTGAATGCAGCGATGCTAAGTCACAGCAAGACAAGTGGAACCAGAAGTGCTGAGACACATTTCCCCCTGCGTACAGCTTTGAACAAGCAACACATTATTAATGCATTATTTAAGTTGCATCTTGCACATGATTCATCAAAATTAAGACATACTGCATATAAGCAATATCGGAGCTTCTGTGGCAAGACGGCTCAGAGTAGCCTTTCATCCTAATGGTGATAGACACATGTACGATGGTTTGATATACCACATAAATCTTTGACATAGATGATAGTCAAAGGATTAAGATGGCAATGAAAGATCCTGATTGTCTGCTATGTCTTTTTAATGATTCATTTACAGCGGTATTGACATTGTAACCTCTTTGAAGAACAGGCTCATTCATCTGCTGTCTCAGATGATGCATATTAATCACATGAATGACCTACCTAGTATACTGGGTAGTTGCAGCATCGCAAAGCATGTACATGTGGTTATTCAACTGTGTGTGTGTGTGTGTGTGTGTGTGTGTGTGTGTGTGTGTGTGTGTGTGTGTGTGTGTGTGTGTGTGTGTGTGTGTGTGTGTGTGTGTGTGCGTGCGTGCGTGCGTGTGTGTGTGTATGCATGCTTGTGTGCGCGCGCACGCGCACATGTAATCTTGTGAAGCAGAACCAGCAATGATAGCATGAGGGACACACACATGCCCTAGATAGTTGTTTGAACCTAATCTAGGCCATCCTCATTTCCCCTCGACACGTGACAAGCACCGCAGGTAGCAAGCTGTGGTACATACACACACACACACACACACACACACATACACGAGAAGACACTCACAACTCATACAAACAGACACCAAAACATTGCAGGAAGAGTAGAAAAACCTGCTGGAGACTGCAGAGCTGCAAAATCTGGTGCCTGTATAACGTTTCAGGGAAAGCTCTTTAAGTCGTGGGCCAGGGGAGACACTGACATCCATGAGAAGAATGAGAGGAGAGAGAGAGAGATGGAGAGATAGATATTTAGCTAGAGAGAGAAAGAGAGAACGAGACAGAGAGAGAGAGAAGGAGAGAGAGAGGAAAAAGAAGAAGAAAGAGTGTAGGGTGAGGTAATTCAAGGACATTCTGCCTGCTGCTGTGCTTTGCTGCTACTGAGCATGCTGCAGACTAGCAAAAGCTTTCCTTTTGGGCGGTATTATGTAAGACCTTAGTGTGACAGACAGACAGATACACACCAGATACACACTCACACAGACACGTACAAAGACTCATGTACACATGCCCAGACACATGCACCCAACACACACAGGCCAATCCGTGTACACACACACACACAAACACACACAGATAGACACACAGTGACAAACACATCACACACAGGCGGGCACAAACACACACACTTGTAGACACACATTCAGAGCACGTAAATCTCAATTCACACTGAGCCCTGTGCTTGAAATTCCACTGCAGCCAGCCACAACTGATTAAAGCTCCTGTTCACATCATCAGTGCAGAGACAGAACGAAATAAAAATATTGCACAATAAAGTTTGGACTGAATGTGCAATTGTTGCAAACATTTAATATCCTTTAAAGGAATAGTTTGACATTTTTGCAAAATAAGCTTCTTAGCTGTCTTGCAGAGACTTAGAAGAGAAGATCAATACCCCTCTCTCATCACTGTGAGGTTGCCCAGCAACCAGCAGAGACACCACGAAGTCACTGTGCCCGGCAAAGTTTGCAAAGACATTTTTACAGCATATTGCCCCTATTTTCATTTCTCATTGTCTACATCACAAAAATGAGATACAACATGTTAATTAGTAAGATGTAGAGGTGTTGGCAGTTTTGAACTTTGGTCAGAGCCAGGCTAGCAGTTTCCCGCTGCTTCTAGTCCACAATGCTATGTTAGGGTAATCTCTCATCTAACTCTCATCTAAAAAAGAAAATTAAAGCATTTCCCAAAATGTTTAACCTTGAATTTTTTCTTTGTCCGTATCAGAGAATCGTTCTCCAGTAATGTCAAGCAAACCATCACACTCTTTGCTTTTTCTTTGTTAATCAGAAAATCATCTAACTCACTCAACACACTATACACTATCATGAGGTGACGGACCCGACGACCTCAACCAGTTTTACAGAAGCAGGCTCCTCAACACTGAAGACTTTTCTTGTATAACAAAATTAAATTGTCTTTTTCACACTGTAGCAAATACCAACATCATAAACACTTATGGAAATCTTTTAGGCAGGACAAAAAAGAGCTGCACTCCAGGGTCACTGCACTGTATCACAGTTGCTTCTGCTCAATCCAAAGCCAAGTTTCCAGGGTATTTCATTTTGAAATTCAATCAGTGTCTCACAGTCCTTTATCTTTAGATCAAAAATCCAAATACACCCTGACACCATTTTATAACCATTTATGACTCCATGTACATAGAGAACAATGTATTGTAATACCACCTCATTAGCATGTTAACCAATGATAATCACATAATAATGCGTTACACAGCCTTCAAATCACGATGTAATATATTTTTAAAACATTCCATACTTACGATAAAAAAAATTATATAACTCAATCTTTTCTGTTATTCGGCAGATGTTAGATGATTACATCACTATCGAAAACAGAACAGCTATTTTGAGTATAATCACTACATAATGTCATATTGTGGCATAATTATGGCATGAAGAGGGTGCATTATGTATTTGGTCCATTTTTCTCTCATTTTATTATATCCAACCAGCATTTTTAAGCAGCCCATTATGTTTTATGTCTTGCTCAAAATCACTATAGTTATGAATGAGAGCCTGATGTTTCATCATCATACACTCAGTTGGCAGTTTTAATAAAAAAAACTGAACATTATAACCCTCATGAAGGTAGCATTCATTGCAGGACTGTTGTATAAGACTGACATTACTTTTAACTACATAATTAACTGCCAGTTGAGTGTATATTCCACATTGATTTTCCAAGAACAGATGTGAAACCTTGTGGTGATGGGTTCATTTCTCTGCCCATAGCTGTTGAGAAGAGAAGAGAGGAGAGCAGACGACTCACCAAAGACAGTCCTGGCAGGGACGGACTCTCTGTTGAGCCAGAAAGACACTTGGGAGAGGATGACAGTCATGATGCAAGGTAAATATGTCTGGATCACAAAGTAACCGATTTTCCTCTTCAGGTGGAAGTGGGTTGTCATCACAACGTACTCTCCTGTGGTCAGCAAACAAGTCAGAAAGTGAGAAATGAATTCACACATACCCTTTATACCTTTTAAAATATACATTTAAGACATCTATTGTACCTCTCCCTTCGGCGTGAAGTGTTTTTTTCTAAATGGTTCGTTGTGTTTGGGCCTCTGGTTTTATTGTCGTTGAGATTTATCAGCGCAGTTATGGGTGTCATTTGTCAACAAACTCAATACCCAGGCATGATCCATTTCATCAGTGCATTCAGGCCCAGTCTCAGAGGGGATACGACAGTCACAAGGACAGCACTGGGGGTTTAATCTTACTATAACAATATGTTGATTTTGAGGTTTTACAGAGCCATTAATTAATGCAACAAATAAAAATATAGTAATAAAGTGATGCATTTGTGTATCAAGATAGCTTATTCGATCAAGCTCGGTTGATATAGTGTCTTGGGAGCTTGCTAGTAAAGCAAAGCGTGGATTGGGGCATAGGGCTGTCTTAAACGTTACTCTCTGCCTGCAGCGAGCGTCACTGCAAACAGGTCACCCATTTTATGCTGTCACTAATTTTTGCCAGTATCAATGGACCAAAGAGAGGAGGAGGAAAAAAAGACATAATGGCCAGTAGGGAAATAATGAATCTGGGACATAGCCTGTCATTTGTAAAGCAACAAACCAATGCCACCGATGAGGCAGATGAACTGATGCGGTTGTCAAAATTTGCAGTTCCAAACCATTCATTTGTGCAGTGATGAATGATGAGTGAGACTGAGGATTTTTTATTTTATTTATTTATTTATTTTTCGAACAATTAGGAGGACTATGTAATGTACCGAGCTCAAATCTTTCCAAGCTGCCTCGATTAGGTAATGCAGTGTTAACATTGTTGAATTCAAAATGCAAAACCACCCCTTTCAAAACATTTCTTTATATCACAGTAAACTCTATAATTGAGAGCCCATGGGAACCAAACTGAAGCCTACCTGTGCTGGACTGCACCACACCGGAATCCACACTCTGCCCCATCAGATCATACTGGTTTAATCTGGAGCCATCCTCTGCCACCACCACAGACTGGGCAGCCCCTCTGGTCCACACGTACACCACTTCCGCTCGAGTGTAGGCATCTGGCGAGGACGAAACAGAGTGAAAAGTTATAAATTATTTTGCTGCTGGTTGTCTCTCGTCATGTACTGCCTGGAAGGTTGTATTTTTGGAGCTGCTGAGGGATGCCAGGTGAAAAAAAAAAGAGAGACAAATCTGGAATTAGGTCTTCCACTAAACTCCTCAATTTTTGTCTTCCCTCATCTCATTTTGTCTCATCTTGTTGTCTCTCATCTCGTCTACTCCGCTCTCATCCAAGTTCTACCTGTCTTGTCTCATTTGCCATTTAAGCACATCATCCCTTTCTTTCACCTTGTTAGAGGCGTCTGCTAGACTCATCCCCTCTGTTTTATCTAATCATCTTTTCACATATTTTTTTGTTGTTTCTTGTCAAACGTTTTCTCATTTGATCACGTGATTGCAACGTCATGCCACGCCGTGTCATTCCTCAGCTTACAGGGAAAACAAACAAACAACATCCCAACAGCACAACATGACCTTAAAACAGCCAAGTCAGTCTTTCCTTCCCTCCGGCCACCCAACCTGTCAAAGCTGCGGTGTGGCTCGACCACTGCAGAGGAAAAGGATGGCTCGACTGCAGACTGCAGCATAAGGAAGAGAGCTCATCACTGAAATATTTAGGGAGTGAGTTCAATTTAAAGGGGGTTGAGGCTCGGTCCTCTCACTCACGCTGTGCAGCTGTCTGAAGGATGGCACAGAGACACGGTGACGTTCACGTCTCCGTTTCGCATTTTGCTGTGTTTTTCTTTCTCGCTCTCCCCTGTAGTTTTTTCCTCTCCTCTCTCTATTCTCGTCCCCACCCTCCATCACTCTATCTCTTGTTATGTCTTCTCAAGGATGATGCAGGGTAGGGGTAGCTGTCAGCGGTGAGCAGCTGGTGTGATGCTCTGGAAATATTACAGAGAGTGCTGCCGTGGATAAACACAGGTCTGTGTGCTGCACGCCTGCCAGGGTCTTGCCGGGTCTTGCAGGGCCTGGCAGGGTTGAATGGGAGGGGACCAGAGGGGCCTTGGAGGACAGCTCCTCTGGGAGAACAGCTGTTACCACACTGTCATTCCTTATCAGGGGCTGGTGCTGGGGTCACGCTTCCAGTTGGATGAGGTAGTGACAGCGTGTCAGAGGGGCACGTGTGTGTGTGTGTGTGTGTGGTGTGTTCCTGTGCATTGATGTGCATGTATGTAGGATTGTGTATGAGGCCACTTACAGCTGCCAAACTTCAGTGGACAAGCATGGGCATCCATAGGGAAGTCTTCCAGGTGCATGGGGCATTCTGCTCTCACTGTAAGCCTAGAGAGATTCACACAGGTATGGACAGTGAATTAAAAAAAAAAAAAAAAAAAAAAAAAACTGGCACCAAGGATAATGAATTAAAAAAACATGCAAACAAGCATGTGAACAGTGAGCCACCAGGACCATGTGATGTACTATTATTTCTGGTCTCTCAGCACCAGATACAGTCAAATTCAAACTTACAGCTACTTTTTTCTCCAAACCAACAGAAGCGCTCCTTTCCCCTGAACTGTGGGTTTCTATTTCCTGACAGCTTGATGAAAAACAGCGTGTCAGGCCACCCGTGACACACTAATCTCCCATCCATCCCTCATCTCGCTCATCTGTGACAGCAATATGGGCTCCGCCAGCTACCCCCTCCCCCTGCTAGTAAACATGCTAAAACAAATGTTTTACGATCCTTGCCTTAGACATCTCGCACTGGCCTCACTCTGTGGTGTGCATGAAGGTTTTTGTTCTGTCTTTAAGCACTGTCTCTTATTTACCCGCCCCGGCGCTGAAGGCTTCTGAGGCGCTGCACGCGTAGCTCTAAACTCAGCTCAGCTGGTCGCGCACCTTATCTTCCTGCTCTCGACCGTCAGGTAGCATCCGCACAGTGATTAATCATTACGGGATAAAACACTTTATTTTTTCCTGGTGAACACTACAATGGAAAAATGACTAATTGTAATAGAAATGTACAATATGTGATACACAAGACTTATAAATGGCTGACCGTAATCTCTAAAGTAAAGTATATATAGATATAAGTATAAATCTAGTAGTGAAGTGAAACTTCTTCTACACTGCAGAGGCAATACACTTCAGAATGGTCACCTAGAAAATGCAACATAGATTGGTGGAACTTCATTTAAAAGATAAAGTTGGTAATTTATCTTTCAGATAATGTAGATCCAGTAAAACCACAGCCCTTCTTCCCCTTCAACGAATTATGTGCGCCGATATCAAAATGACACAAGGTCTCTGCTTTCCTGTAAGTTCAAAAAGATTTTAATCTCCCGCTCATTCGAAAATCCTTTATCTCGCCGGAGTGGTAGAACATGGCAGCCTACCTCATGGTATACAGCAGCGTGCCTTCCTCTGTAATTCGCAGCAGCTTGTTTGGCATGGTCATGTTGTGGGCCACCGACTTCTTGCCATTGTGGAAGAAGGTATCAGGAGTCCAGATCTTGCTGGCCATCAGGTTGTTGAGACGCAGCACGGCCATGGGGCCTTTGAACTTTAGTCTTTCATCCTTCCAGCTCTGTCTGAAGAAGACATCAATGGTGTACTCCTACAGGTGGATGGTGAGAAGCAGAGAAAAAGTCAAATAAGGAAGGAGGGAAAAAAAAAAGATAGAAAGTCGGACCCCCACCTTGTAGCAGTTTTCTACCTTTATCTGCTGACTAATCCAACCTTATTTTTCCTTTCCACCCTTTTTGTGTTCTTACATTTTCCTTTTTTCTTCCTTGTGTCACTCTGACTTTCGTATGGTACTCTTGGCCTAGTTTCCCTGCTGGTAACTGTCTCTCCATGTTAAAGGCCTAGGCAGGGAGGATCTGGTGGATGGAGGTGCATGGTTTTCTGGCTGGTATCTTTTGTAAAAGAATGCCTCCATTGTTAGAGTACAGTGATTGGTCTTTTTTTATTTACATAGTAATACAGTATGAGTGAGTGCATTTCCATTTTCTTGCATTTTATTATTTACATAATTATGGTCTGGTCAGTTTAATGCGCTATATGCAAATGGAGGATCATTTGGTATTTGGTCATTTGGTATTGCATTGTTAAGTAAGGGCTAAAAATGACTATTGTTAGCATTTATCTTTGGGGAAACTTCTTTGCTCGGTAATCTAAATTACACCGGACACAAAAAAAGGAAGCGCTGGCCACAAAATTAGGAGGACATTTCATTTTGAAGGCAGCTTATGACTTTAGCTGAGAGCATATTTTAATGGTTCCACATGACTGCCCAGCAGAGTAAAGGGAGCCAGTAAAAATTACTGTGCAGCCTGTTTTTTGTTCTCATTCCCCCCTTCTTTCCACTCGACCCGCGTAAGATAATTAGTTTGAGCTGAAACAGAGCTTCAAGGTAATGGTAGAGGTTGGGGAAAGGCTGAGAGATGGAGAAAATGTTCTTCAGCTCTTCCTTCTGGCCTAGACACAGCAGCAAAACAGTCCTGGCTTGCATGTCGGCCAGTGCAATTAACTGACATTATGTCAGGTAGAGTACACACACTTCACGTGCACATACCAGGAGTCTTTTTTTTTTTTTTAATTCCAAGTGGTAAAAGAGAGGCAGTGAGACATTTGGATGAGTTTAATTGGTTTCCAGTGCACGGAGTAAAGATCAGATGCTCACTTTTGAAGAGCCTGCAGCTTTTTTTTTATTTTTTTTTAAGGTATCATATTGTAGAAGACTTTAAAGAAGACATGAAAGTGATGATGTGATGTATTAAACCTCAATATTCACACGTTTCCTAGCTCCAGATTTTTCAGTGTAGACAACATGTGGATAGTTCTGAAAAATTAATACTCCTTACACGACACATATTTGACGCTGTTTTAAGCATTCTGCAACAAATAAACAAAACTTGGGTGGGGGGCGGGGGTCATGTCATATTTCAACATACACATAAAAGTCGCATGCAGTTACATTTACAAGCAGGGGTGGCGTTTATGTAGAGTGGGCTTACGAACCGTGCGCCAGAAAATACATTTCGCACATGTGACAGTTTTATTAACACATCAGTATTTAATGGAATGAATCAAATTAAATAAATATTTTACAGCTTTCGAGACCCCTGTCTTATGAGCCAGGGAGGTTAGGAGAGAGGGGTGAGGGTGGGAGTGACATTTACAGAGGCGAAGAGTCTTACCATGTCATGGTCCGAAACTGGCCCAATACTAGTCACGAAAATGTCAGTCTTGACTTCAGTTACACGCTCTGTTGAAGCAGGAAATTGCCAGAGTGAGTGACTATCAGTGGCATTCATTAGCTCCTAACTACCTGTTAATGTAAAAACCACCTGGCTATAGCATCGCATCCATTCAGCATTATTTTTAACACTTAGACACATCCACACACACACACACACACACACACACATTGGAAATAAAAAAACAAAACAACACCATAAAAATGCCCCATTTTGGATGTCGATAACCATTTCTGCTAGTATTGGTTTCAGTGTCAGCTCCATTACCCGGACAGTGGTTCAATCTCTTAATAAATTCGCGCATTGCTGTGTTACTGAAAATATGCCACTCTGGTCCCATAATACTGATAGCCAAAATGGGTCCACTGGGGATTCATTTGGAAGGGATAGCGCTGGCAGTGTGTGTGTGTATGTATGTATGTGTGTGTGTGTGTGTGTGTGTGTGTGTGTGGGAGAGAGGGTTCATTCCTTGTGATTCTCAAACTGAAATATGACAGCATGATTTATGAATGATACCCATCATAATCCATAATTTCTTCCCCTCGGCTGCTGAACTCGTAGCAGGCCAGGTTTTATTCGCCTGTCTGTTTGATGCCTGCTGCATCACACTGCGCGATCCTCGGTGTCCTTCACACACCAATTCTCACGTTATCTCCCCCCTTCTCTTTTCACTTTTACTCTCCGTTTCTTTGCCTTTATCCGTTTCTCTCACTTTCCATTTCTGTGTATGCCTCCAAGTCTCCCAGCCATTTTGTTTCTCTCTTTAACAATGGACAGTTGAGAGCAGAGATTTGCTGCCCACACATACATTACAACTACTGGCTTTATGACAATTCATTGTTTCACAAAAACAGCAGGTGAAGAATGAGTCTACAACTCTTTTTTTTTTTTTAACTGTCACACAGATTTCTGACACTGAAAGCAAACCCACCTCCATAAGATTTAGTCATATGGATATCATTCCATGTAGCCATGTGGATAGTAAGCTATTTGTTGGAGTCTTTTGCATCACATTTGCATATTTGAAAAAAAAAAAAAAGAAAAAAAAGAAGAGTCAAACAGTCACCATGAGAAAGAAAATACATTCAATGACTTGGGTTTACTGACCTCCAAGTCCTGGCCTGAGGCGATTGTCATAGCCATCCAGAAGGCTGTCTAAGATCTTGGTGAACACTGTAGTGTTATCTTTCTGTTCATCTGTCATGCCGTTCTGCCCAGAGCTGGCAAAGCAAAGGAGAAGATTTAAAGTCACAGCTAGAATCCAAAACCACAGTCAAAACTGCCAAAAGAGTAAGAAAAAACTGATTATGAATCATATATCAAAAACAAAACAAAACAATAAAAAAGCTCTACTCTGTAGTTAGCAAGACATCTCTGTTGAAGTGCACGGGCAGCACAGAATGTCATATCATGAATCACATTGTGGGGAAAAAAAAAATGGACAAGAAAAGTCTGTCAGATCTTTTATGACACTGACGCACTTTGTTGTTGTTGCCAATTTACAATTCACAGTGTGTGACCATGAGGTTTTAGGCGGCCATATTGATATGAGATAAATAAGCAAGTGATTGTTCAGACATGGACTGGAAAAGAAAATATCCCAGGAGACCAAGTTATCCCATATTATCCATTTGGAAAACCTTTATTTCAGTAACAGCGTGTTTTCTAAGTGTTTAAGTTATGTTCATCGCTGGGGTGTAAATCCGGGCGTGCAGAGAACACATGTGGGTACACACGCACACACACACGTACACACCCCCACACATAGAAATAATCTCATAGGGAAAGAATAGAGAAATCATAATACATTATTTATACCTTAATACGGTCTTTTAGACCACAAAGGCCTTGCTGAATGTGCTGTTTGAACAACATGAAACAAAATGCTCAGAGCAATGCCGGATTGTGAGAGCAGCAGAGTTTGCAGCATCTCCACACATTAATAATTCAACACACTCATAATCAGGAATACCGCCCCTAATTATGCTGTGTATGATAAGGGCAACATATGACAGGAATGTTTAGAGAGAGAGAGAGAGAGAGAGAGAGAGAGAGAGTGTGTGTGTGTGTGTGTGTGTGTGTGTGTGTGTGCACATGCGTGCGTGCGTGCGTGTGCATGCGTGTGTGTGTGTGTGTGTGTGTGTGTGTGTGCGTGCGTGCGTGTGTGTATTTGCATACCTCAATCAATGCATGCATGTACTGTAGGCTCAGGGTGTGTGCACATACGCAAGCCTGTATACATATTCATGCATATGTTTGCATGTGTGATAACGCTGATAATACCCCGATGAAAGTCTTAACAATGCATTGTACGCCGCTCAGCAATCATCCTCTTTCTCTCTCTCTTTTTTTTTCTTTCTTTTTTACAGCCAATAGCGTTTGGCTTGATTGCATGCTAAATAAACAGCAAGTGTTTGGAAACAAGCTCTGCAAGCTGAATGGCTCCAAGGAGAGGGAGAGGTCATCAAGATTAGTTAGCAGGGACCTGGAACGGGACTGAGGGAAAAGTAGGAGGGATGGCAGGCAGGCGGGAGAGTGGAGTCTGGAGAAACATGCGAGAAAAGCTCGAAAGAAAAGACAAAGAAGAGGCACAAAAAAAATGGAGATAACAGAGATGAAGGAGGGGGAGATAAAAGGCGGAAAAGCGAGGTTGAGAAAAGGGGAGGATGCTGTTAAGTGAAACATTCAGAACTGTGGGACTAGCCACTAAAAAAAAAAAAAAAAGGAAAAAAACTCTGAAAAGCAATGGAACTGTAGAAACTGTGATGAGCAATTTTGTTTTGCGTCAGTCTCAGAGGTAACAGCTTTGGAAATAGTCAAATTCAAAACTATAATTAATCTGTTTTGTTCAGGTCTGGGACGCCAATTATGTATAAATACAGGAAGCAAAATTGCATCCATGGGACGTCAGCTGAGCCTAAAATAAAACACAACCTACTTTTTTCCTCCTTTCTTAATATAACATTTATTTAGGCATTTCCCATTTGCCAGATCATAGCAAGACACTGAAAAAGCTTTTGGTCTGCCCCAAGGGTTACGGTCATCTTGTTATAGCCTCCACCAACACAGAAAACAAGCCAACATGTCCCTTAGCTCTTTCAAGTTCACCAATAATTTAAAGTAATAGAAGGAAATAAGTCATTAATTAGTTCAAGTAATGGTGGAAATTGTTGGCACAGTTTTTGCTTTTCTTGACTGATACTCTGCTTTATATCACCTCTGTTCAAGATAGTTGTGGATGAGTTCTTTTTACGGACAGGAATACATTGAATAATACTGCACATATCATTTTTAAGATGGTGGTGGTGGTGGTGGTGGGAGGGGGGTGGGGGGGTTAGGGGTGCATGCCCCAGAAAAGAAAAGAAAATGGAGAAGAAATAGGTGCTGTGGAAGAATACACATGTTTATCAGCCAGGGGCCACTTCCTCATAAAACATTGTACACCATCCCCATCTACAGGTCATCTGAACAGCAACAGTGCCGTTCACACTCACTCTGCCAATGTCTCTCTCTCTCTCTCTCCATCTCTTTCTTTCTCTCGCTCTCTCCCTCACTCTCTCTCTCTCTCGTCACTCGGATATCTAATTATAAGGCAATTTCTCTCATTGGCAACATACTGTAGCAGTGTGCTTGGTCTTCCTGATTACCGTGTCTTGTTGAATTCCCCCCAAGGTGTGTGTGTACAGTATGTATGCGTATGTGATTCTGCGTCTGACTTCAAGAAGGGAACCGGATTATACAGTAAATCTTTGGGTGATAATTGCTTTGCACTTTGCGGTGACAGTTCCACAGTAAAGTAATCAGTACTTTTACATTTTCTCTGATGTGCTCAACGTGCAGCAGCATCACACTCAGTAAACCAGACCCTGCACTTGCTCGTCAGTACATCTCAAACCTATAAGCTGCTATTAATCAATTAGATCAAATCAGTGTGCAATCATGACGTGGCGCAGTGCATCATACGTTTAAAATGGGACACGTTCCATCTGCGTCGTGCGCGTGCTCGGGACGTGTGAGCTGAAACATGCGCTGTGTACTGTGTGGATGTGTGTTTTTGTGGCGTAGCTGTTGTCACAGAGAGAGAGAAGCAAGCTGGACCATCTCAAGACATTGCCACTGAAGACAACTGTCTGTGACAGTGCCACTGAATTATTCAACCGAGCAGAAAAGCCCAATCCCCTCGGTCTCTCCAGGATTCTCCAGGAGAACCACGGTGGGACGAGAGCTCAGATGATCTCATGCAGTTAAAGGATTCTGCTTTTGGTGTTGTTGTCTTACTTGTAATTGTGAATGTTTTAACTGATCTGCGTGTTTATGTAATCCAAGGAGTGGAGTCAGATTATGGTGTTTTGAGGTATGCTGCACATGACTGGCTGCCGAGCGTTTGAATCATGTTGGAGTTAATGCAGTTGCAGTCACATGACAGTGGATCTTATTGGTGTCGTTTCAAATCCAATCCTCCACCTTCTCCCTCTCTCTTGTCTCTTTGCTTCTGCTTTGGTGACATCTGACACACCGGTGTCGACATTGAGAAGAGTGTCTGTACATCGACCCTACCATCCCCGCAGCCACTGTCAAAAACGTGCACGAATCTGTGCCAAATATCACGGTGCCACGCGCATCATCTACTGTACGCAGCCCAGGACTGAAGACTGTGAACATTAGATGTTGTCCCACAAGGCTAGCGAACCAAAAAAAGTGTAACGCCATAGTAATGTGGATAGTGGCTATTTTGGCTCCTCATCTCCTCTCTCTGTATTGCAGTTCTTATTACCGCTATGCAATTATAGGCATGGAGGTGTCCTGTGGGGATGCCCCAGTTACAATCACATTGAATACGCTCTGTAAGAATGTAACCCAATAAACCAAGCAATAGGCAAGAACACAGAATACCATCCCGGCAGTTGTACCACTGGTTGCCTCCTTGGCTGACTGACTGACTGACTGATTTTACTGACATGTTTTAGCCAGCTGACCATTTAGCAAGCACTGAGACCAGCATAAAAAGATATCTGTCCTCAGACAACTGCATTTTAATATTTTGCCCAATGCAGTGTGGTCTTCACATGTTCTCCCACAAATGTCACCAGGCGCAATCACACTGTCCCAATAATACCTTGATCATGTAGGCAACACTTAGAATCGTCTCAAACTCTGCGTAAGGCTCAGAACGCAGTTATATGAACAGTGTGCATGATATGTGCAGATTCCATACATTTAGAATTATGCAGTGTAATACCCAGGTAGATATGCATTTGGGAAATTAAAGTTTGTTCTTACCTCTTCCCACCCAGTACGCTGTTGGCGACAAGCAAGCAAGCCCACAGACACAGAAAGGCCGTCCTGCTCCGTCCACACATAGTTGCAATATGAGGACCTTTCACTGCTGGAGGTCAAAAAGAGAGGGAGAGAGAGAGAGAGAGAGAGAATGAACATCATTACACCAAGTCTTAGGAGCCAGTGATCCACCATTAACCCAACATTTCATCACATCAAGTTGTTAGTAAACATGTAGATGTGCTAAAACAACAACAGCCAACATAGGGGGTGGAGGGGGTGGGGGTGGGGGGTCAAGGCTCTGAGGGAGACCTTGTTCCTATAGAGATGCTTTATGTGAGGTTTTCAGTCGTGGCTGTTCACATTTCTCACAGATTCACTGACAGCACATGAATCAAACCAAATGGCCTTGCCTCATGCATTGGGCCATCACATGCCACTTGACACACGCATATATAGCCTACCCTCAAAGATTTTTACATCATCATTTTTGAATTAGCTGTCACGTTGATGGAGACATATTCTACACCCTAACTATGTAGGGGTAACCGAATTTAAATAGCTCCTCGGCGTTGGGTTGACGAGAAAGAGAGCTAGTGTAAATACGACTTTCATAACTGACACTCAGTGCACACGCATATGGTATGGCCGCAGCTGTAGCGCATAATAATTAAGAAGAAATAACAAGGCATCACATCATCGACCACATAACACCCTGTGTGAGCTTGTAGCACCTGTACACAGCCTCCTCTAATACCCTGCAATGTGAAACCGCGGCGGTACCGCAATATCAAACCAAATCCCCTAAAATAAGAGCATTTGCTTCCTCCTTAATCATCAAGCTATGATGTCAGCCGGGTCATAAAGTATGTAAGCAATAGTCTGCGCTATTGTGCATGCAAAACACAATGCTCAAATTCTCAGCCCATTTTTTTGAAAGCATAATCGATGTGTCCACGACAGGACCAAATACTTCTATATATATATATATATATATATATATATATATATTAAGCGCTAAACCAGTATTTCACGAACGATCACAAAATTCTGCCACATAGAAGACAATACCCCTGTTACTTGCTTGTGATGCTCCAAGGTGCACTGTGAGCGGATGGGAGTCGGTGGGGACAAACAATGCTCAGTTAAAATAAAATCAAAATCAAAATAAATCCTTTGCTTGACAAGGATTTGATAAAGCGGGGATGATGCAGATTAGCGAATGGAGGAGAAAATCCCGCACAAGCACACTTTCTAAGTTATTCAGAGGAAATGTCACCCTCTCCTCTACAGTACGTGGAATATGTTCGAGCCTGGTAGGAATTTAGCATGCAACTGGCATCCCCGCAAGGCTGCTCTAAATACATGCATGGCGATCCAATTCGTGCGTGGCGGAGTAATTAAGCAAATGTGCGTTGATGCTGTTTCATTCGGAGCGCTGTCCGTGGTGCTGAAGCCAGACTGCTTCCCGTTAAAGACATCAAACGGCTCCGGTTTGCCATAAAATACCGCTTAAACGGTCTTAATTTCGACGGCAAACTCCCCCCCTTCTCCCAAATAAAAGTCGTCTTCGATTCTAGCGGTGTCCAGCAACACAAACCATCCCTTCTAAATCCGAGCGTTTACTCCCCTCTCCCCTTCCTTCTTCTGCCTGATAAAAAAGGCGATAAAAAATGGGAGAAAATCACTTACAGCAGATGACTCTGGGTATATTCGGTGTCCGCTGCCTATATCCTCAAACTTTTGTGAATATCTTTTCTAGCCGGACTGAATGAGAAAAATCCTCTGTGATCTCAGATCTGACGAATTTTAGCTTGAGGCTGGAGAAGCGGCTGCTGACGATATGCGCAGGTCTCTCTCACTGTTCATTGGTGGTGCTGTAGTGAGTTGAACTCTCTCAGTCTGTCAGCAACAAAAAAAAAAAAAAAAAAAAAAAAAAAAAAAAATGTTCTACTAAACTAACAAATCTGGACTGTGTAGCAGGGTCTCTATCCAAAATATATGTTTTAGCTCCTCAATCTGCCTGTAATTAAAGCGCATGGCACACAGGCTGTGTCCAAGCGCAGACCATTTTATTTTAGAATAGGCTGTACCAACCTAATATAAAGACTAGCCCGCCCATTTTATATGCAGCACAATTTAACTTCCACTGCTGTCGCCCTAATCTCTTTTCAGTGGCTGCTAAATAAAAATCCTCTTACATTTTCAACTGGGATCCCTTGTTTTCCCCCCATCGCGCTTTCTCTGTCTCTCTCCCCGACTCCTATACGTGATGATTTTCCAAGGAGATAAAATTGACATAAATCAAAAAAGACTCGACTCGCGACCAAATCAGCTAGGGCATCTTATGGAGAAGAGTAGCAGTCATAAAACGCACAGTGAGTACTTACGATGAAGCAAAAGAAAAAACAACCGAGAATTAAACACGAACGGATTACACGGCTCGGATACGCGCGCACACAAGCAGGGAAAAGGCACCTCCAAAAAATGTTTTTTTTGTAATAAAATCGTGTTCCCTCACCAGCTTCCACTGATGAGACGAGCCTCTCTCTGCAATAAAATCCTCCTCGAATCACTCACCGTCTCCTAAAAGCCCACGTTTCGCATCGAGACAACAGCACTGTGTCTCTGTTTACAGCCCAAATATTCTGCTGCTACAGCCGCGCCACTCCAGACTGAGCTCAGAACGGCGAGGAGCGCTGAGCTGCGTGCATCTGCAAGGGAGGAAAAAAAAAATGGGCTGATGATACCCAGCGTATATTTTTGTAGTCATCTGCGTATTTCAAGTTAAACTACAAATCAGAGGACATTTTCATCACCAAGGACTACAGTAGGAGGCATGAGAGGAAAACAAGGACATTCTTACTGGGCAGTTTAAACCATATCAGTGTAATTCATGATGGCATAAGCCTCCGATATATTCTAGCTGTTGATTTGGGAATGCTTTTGACAGAGGAGCAACTCATTTTTCGCCTTCAGTTTTGACTGGGGGTTTATTTTCATCATAGCAGGCAGAGTGAGCTGGCAGTGCAGTCACGTCAGTCTGGTCTGCAGTGCAACGTTTCCTCAGTGTGTGTGTGCGTGTATGTGTGTGTGTTGCCTCCTCACGCGTGGTTAAAGTAGTGCATGTGCGTGATTAGTTATGAGAGACATCATGGGCATATATGCGCCTCTGTATTCAATAAGTATCTATCTATCTATCTATCTATCTATCTATCTATCTATCTAGAAAGGACTTATATCCACTCTTTTTATCCCTCTTCTTGCGCTCTGCTCACATTTCCTTCTGATAACCTGATGCAGCAGGTGCACGCGCATATTTTAATAATCATAAGAAGAAGAAGAAAAACTCCCAACAACCCCACCTCCTTCCGTAGAATTAATGCCATTGTAATGCAAGTGGAGTATCATTTCAAGCTGCTCCCCTTCTCTCTCAAAGCCAGACGCCACCGCTGCATGTGACTCGATTTTGCCTGTGAGCGCGCGTGCACGTGCGAGCATGCATAAACAACACGTGCCCGCGTGTGTATGCGTGCGTTTGCGCGCGCGCACGCCCGCGACGGATAGTGGAGAGGGAAGAAGTACAGCTACGACTCCCGTTTTTTTTTCTCCCTCCCTCCGTCCCTCCGTCCCTCCTCACGTTTTAATAAACCTTCCCTTCTGCCAAAAGATTAGAGAATCTCTTCGCGGGCAACAATAGACAGCTTTTCCAAAACAAGTGATCAATTAAGACGAATTTCCAGTGTCGCCTCTCTAACAGAATGACGACAAGTAAAGGAGACTTGCCTACTAACTTACAGCTCCATCTCTGGGCAGGTGATGGGAACAGATAGTGAAGTGAGGTGTGTGCGTGCGTGTGTGTGCGTGTGCAGGGCTAAACGGAGAGAGATGGATGACGGTAATTTAGGTGAGAGATGTGCAGGTTATGGGGAAATAATCACTCGCTGTGAACAGTGCTTTTGAATTTCAAAAGAAGGGATATTGATGAACTACAACCCCCCCCCCCCACACTCACACACACACACACACACACACACACACCCACACACCCACCCTCATTCCCTGCCCTCCCCATGACACATTAACACAAAAAGTAACCTGCAGCCACCTTTGTGTCTTTGCACTTAACTGGTTGGTTTGTTGGCCATATGTGTGCACACACTTGTACCACTGTGTATTGTCCATGTGTGTTTCTGAATGTGTATGTTTTGCCCAGGTGCACATTCAATCTCGGACAGTATGTATCAGTATGTTTTAGTATGGTAGTTCATTTGACCTTAAAGTTTTCATGTCTCCGTGGGTACAAGTGTAAAACCATTGGAGCCTCTCTCCACCATGTGAAGTGCCATGATTGTTGTCCCTCAAAGGAAAAGTCGCCGTCTGAGCGCTCATGACCCTGAAAGGTTTTACTGGCCTCTTCTTAGTTTACTGAACACCTGCCTTTTAATGTATGGCACACAAACAAACTAACACCCCCGGATTCTTTTTGAGCCCTTATCCACAAGCACACAAGCAACAGTCTCAGTTTGAAGTCTCAGTTTCAGGTTTTTGTTTTTTGCAGGCAGTAAAGAGCATTTTAAAAAACAGATAAAACCAGGACAGGTGGGAGAGGTTTTTTTCTTTCAGCCTGCTCTTCACAGGGGTGCAATGTCTTAATTTGGCATGTGATGTCACACAGTTGGAGATTCCTCGGACTCTGTGAGTGTGTCCACTCATGCACTCTTATAGGAGCATGGTTTGGCTCTGGTTAGGTCAGAGCTGCTCCTCAATGAAGGGGTCGCTCAAGACCACTCTCTGTCCAGTAAGCAACAGCAGGCAGTGGTCCCCTCTGGCTGCCTCCAACTGAGGCTAAGGCAGGAGAGAGAGAAAGAGAGAGACAGAGAGAGAGCTAAACCCAAGTGCAGTACTTCAGTTCAATTACTGCAGTAATGCTTGATTTGCACTTGCCCTTTTTTTTTTTTTTACCCCTTGTGCTGGTGCATTTCACACTGCCAGTGGGTTGAAAATCCGCTACTGCTCTGGCTCTTGAACCCGGACTTAGTGTCTAGCCTGCTGCCCACCCATGTCTCACTTGCTCCTGCCCCTGCTCCCAGTGTGTGTTCATCTTTTATCCTTTCAATCTGGATGGAGAAGACTAATTGAGACTTTTCACAGGTGTGGGTGAATATGTTAAGTGAGGTGTTATCCACATGTGGTACAAAGGAGTGTAGGGGAAACACTCAGTGTTACGGTGGAGCTTCTGCCACAAACAAAAATGAATGAAGGGAGGCTGGCACCTAAATGCACTGTCCCGTTTGGACTGTTGGACACAGGCTGTAGTCTGTAGTTCCCATTTTGCGCAGCATTAAGAGTGACTTGCCTCAATCAGCTGTCCTGAGGAATAAACCCGGCTGTTGTAGAAGACAAAAGAGTGCTTCCCCTCTGTGAGCTGCTCTCTGCAATCAGCCATTAACTGGGAACTTCTCTGACTCACAGTTTCAGGCCATGTCCAGTGTGACACGTGCATGGGTGCACACTTGCAGATACACATTCATACTCAAATAAACTTGCTCATGTAGGCAGACATGCACACTTGTATACATATATAGGGATGTTTATATGCATACATACATGCATGCATGCAGAATTACATAGGCTGCTGTACAAACATATTCTGCATGTGCACACCACACATGCATTTAACATAAGACTACAAATACCAATAGGCCTATAGATATTGACAGCAGCTATGGATATGATTAAGATCAATCAGTGCTTGGGTCTGTTGATTATGAATTAAGATTTTGCTAATGAGCTTATGTGCTGACATGCTGTGGTAAGCATATTGTATCACTTCTGGTTGTTAGTGTTGTAATATTAAATGTAGACTATTTTTGCCCAAGCACCAAGCATAGCTCTCTACTACCTTCAGCAAATTTCTTCTTTACATGCTATTCAGATCAGTGACTTTAGCTTAGCCGTTAGCGATGGCTTCTATCTCCCCCCGTCACTCTCCTGCTCTCTCTTGTTCGATGGGCCATATGTTTTAAAGTTTTTAGTTAATTTGTTGACAGGCTGATCCAGTGTAGCTCCTTCTGCAGCTCCTACTCTCTCTCAGCAGCCACAAAGCCAGGACGGCAGAGTGACTGTTTGTAATAACAAGAGGAATGACCAACATTACCACCAACCTGTTAAGGGTTAGGGTTTTAAGAAACCAACTCTGGTTATTGGCAGCCCTATTTTGAGAAATGTGAAGTTAGGGACATCGTCAACCGTAGTCAAATGTATACCTGGACCAGAGTAAGTGATGTTGAATATTTGAAACTGCAGGATAAGGATAAATTTAGATGTAGTAAGATTAATGTTAAGTTGGACTCCGTGGTTTTCTCTGTGCCCCTGCCTAAATCTGACCAGTGATGACATGTATAAGCCGCATGTCATCATCCAACCGCTGGCTGTCCAGGTGGTGTCCAGCAACCAGTGAGGGCTTTGTAGATAATTAGCGGACTTTCTGGGGTAGACTTGGCCTGATTAGAAGAGACAGCTTACATCCCACGCTGGATGCAACTCTTATATCTACAAAACTGACCAAGTTTATAAGAAAGCTAAAACCATGACAACCCAGAGTTAAGACTAGGAAGCAAAGTTGCCTCCTGGTCTCTAAGCTTTTCTTAGAGTGACCTGCCATTAACCCCTTGAAAAATATGTCTGCTCCTGACCACGTACATTTATTAATTCAAAAGTAAATAGAAGAGGAATTATACATAAAAACCTAATAAAAAATCAACACAACTACTAGAACAAAACCAAAAAACAAGACAATAAAATATGGACTATTAAATATTAGAGGCATCAGGAAGAATATGTTGGTCTAAATAAATCAGCACCCCCTACTCATTAATTTTCACATTCCTCAAAGCACATGCTGAGGAGGAGGGGTCACAGCGATTTTTCACTCCAGCTTATTAATCAACTCTAAACCTAAACTTAGTCATGACTCTAACTTGAAAGCCTTACTCTTAGTCTTTCACACCCCAGCTAAGGAAACACAAAGAACTGTTCTACTAGTCACTGCATATCCTCCACATGCCCCTTACTCTGAGTTCTTATCTGAATTCTCTGAATGTTGATAGTGACAGCCTCAGTTCTGCATTTAATTCACTGTTAGGCTCAATTGACTTCTTTCCACATGTAAATGAACCCACTCACTGTTTTAATCACACCCTCAATCTTGTTCTGACATATGGCATAGGAATTGAACATTTAACAATATTTCACTATTTCCCTCTTTCGCCTGACCATTTTCTATTAGCATTTGAGTTCACAGTAATGGATTATATAGCATTTAGGAAAAAAAAATCCATTACAGCAGGTTTCTGTCTGATAATACTGTTACCAAATTTAAAGAAAGAAATTTCTTTAGTTTACCATGTGTCAATACAATGGAGGACAGCTATTTCAACTTTACACCCACACAAGTTGATGATCTTGTCGGTAGTGCTGCAGCCTCACTGCGTGCAACACTCGACACTGTTGCCCCTCTGAAAAAGAAGGTAGTGAGTCAGAGGAGACTAGCTCTGTGGTACAATTCACAAACGTGTGCTCTAAAGCAGAATTCACGAAAGTTGGAAAGGAAGTGGCGTTCCACCAATCTAGAAGAACAACCCCAGGTTTCTGTTATTGTTATTCCAGTTATTGTTACACTCACATCTATCTCCTGTAAAATGCCCAGTAGAAAGGTTAAGGGACATGAATAAGCGACTTAAATGTTACACACAAACTTGTGCTGCAAGTGATAATAAAATGATAATTATTTGAGTAATAAAACAAAAAAATCTGCAAGATAATATCCCAACAAAAAATATATAATGAATGACTGAGGTTAACTCAGTAATTATCGTAAACCAAGATGTAATCTGCATAGTAACCATGCTACTATTACAAAAGCGTAAGCAAATATAGAGTAAGTGTTTGGAAAAGCACATATGAGCAAATCCTACATGTATGCACATTAAATGCTAATGCATACAGAAAAGGTTGTGCAGAAATTTCCATTTATGTTGCACATATGTGATAAAGGCTTGTGAATTAGCAGCAATCACACACACACCCACATCCGTCTGCTTACACACACACACACACACACACACAGAAACACTCACACATGCACAACACAATGCAGGACAAAATAAGGAGGTAAATCCAAAGCTAAAGCGAGAGATAGTCTGCAAATCTCTGCGGGCAACTGCATTATGCAACCAGTTGATCTTTTCACACTCAGATATTCATGATTGCCAATGAAACGCCATGACTTATAAACAGCATGTGAATGAATATCAAAAGCAGTACACAACTCGGCTCCATGTTTAGAATACATATGTGTGCTAACCTGAGATGAAGAATTCAGAGGCCTCACTGCTTCAACTTTGTAACAACAAATACATATACCATTGATTTTCTGTATACTAAAACACCCAATGTACTTTACTACATCATACTTTAAAGGGATAGTTCAGCTTCTTTGACATGGAGTTGTGGGGAGGTGATTATCTATAGTCAGTGTATTACCTGCAGTAGTTTCGGATCGGTGACCTCCCCGTTTGGAGAGGCAGCCAGGAGTACAGGTACAGAAGCTGAGCGATGTACTGCTGTGGATGGGTGTACAACAAAAATGTGTTTTAGCCACTTTGAATAAAATGGCAACAGAAAAAAAGATAATGTCAGTTTAAATATCAGCACACAATATTTTGAATATTTTCACCACTTTATAGTGCTCTTTCCTTTGGCACTACGGTCGTGAACCGTTGAATTACTGTATTCCTACGCAGAATGAATGGGCAAAAACAGAGCAAAGGGAAACTACCGTGGAAGCCGGATTCCAAGAAAGGGCCCAAGCTACCTGTTGGTGCAGACGTGCGAAATGTAAAGCCTATGCTCATGGCCTCGGACAGCTACTGATGCCATGGGTGGGACTTTGTTACAACACAACTTCAGGATCTTTCTGAATCAGAGGACGCCAGCGCCTCACATTCAGTCTTCATCACCAACCATCCAGAGTTCCTTGCCTTACTAAATGCTGAGTGAATACTAAATACAAACATGCGCCATCTTTGAAATCTTTACAAAAGTGAGGTTTAGCTCTGTCTGACTCAAACAGCTGATCTGCGGTGTAATACAGTGCGCGCCATAGGAATACGGTAGTTCAACGGGTGAGAAAATGTAGTGCCAAAGGAAAGGACTGTTTGACAGCAAGATAGAGAAGTGAAAATAGTCAGAATATTGCAAACACTTTAACTGATATTGGCTTTTTTTGTGCTTTTTTTAAGTGGCAAAAGAGGCACGTATTTGCATCTGGCCCCCGTCCACAGCAGTACATTGCTCAGCTTCTGTGCCCGTACTCTTGGCTGCCTCTCCAAACAGGGAGGGCATCAATCGGAATCCACTGCAGGTAATACACTGACTATAGATAAGTACCTCACCCAACCCAACATCAAATAACCCGACCTATCGCTTTATGTGAACTGTGTAGGCGTGTGCATGTGTGTAAATGCCTTTACTTCTCAGTATTTTCACAGTCACACCTTTTTAAAGTGATTCTGAATCTGTAAATCTTCACATCAGTATAACTAAAACCTAGACTGTTTTATTTTTTCAACTGCTGTGTCTTGAGACAGTTCAGCATCCTTTAATCTTCACAGTGACACACTCAGTACTTTTTGCTGCAAGGTTAAATATTAGGCTGCATCTCCTCCTCATGTTATGCAATTCAGTAGTTTTCCACTCACAGTTCAATTCTACCACAGCGTCCTATGATGCCATCGCTATGTTCAGTTACAGATCATCTCAGCTGGACTCAAGCCACAATTCACATAATTAGCTCCCACGCCAATATGAACATGAGTATATGAACTGCTTGTGGATTACATTTACATATATGGTCAAAAATTCAGAAACTGAGCTCCTTTTTTTTTTTTTTTTTTTTTTTAAAGGGAGTTGACTTGACTCCAGATCCAGATTCACTTTTGATTTTAATTTCAGTTAAGTGACTAAAGAGCAGTTGCTCATTTTAGATTTCCTCCTGTTGTGCAGCTCCCATCTAAACCTCTCTTCTATATATAGATCTGTTGGGGTTTTTCCCATTCCCTTCAACACAGCTTCTTGAAGCCAGCCTCTAGTGGCCATTAGAGGAAGTGCTTCTGCACATACTTCACATTGGCTTCAGCATTTCAGCCGTGGTGGTTGCCGCTTTCCTGTGATGAGCTGTGTCACTCAAATGCCTCTGCCATAGGGAACTTCCACTGTGGCGTCTGTGTCTTTTCCTGCTGGCCTCCATCTCTCTCTCTCTCTCTTGGTTTCTCTGTCTCCTCCCGCTTGGTTCATGATGCACACAGTGGCTCCTCTGTCATTTTCCCTCTCAAAAATACGCTTCCGCTTGTGAATAACATGCTTAACATACACATACAAACAGCACTGTGGATGCAAGCGAATAGGGCCACGGAGTGAAGGCAGACCGCACAGCAGCAACAGCAGCAGCTACGCTCTCACTCGTCAGTTTACATAACACTGATTATGACCCTGAGATTTAGCCAACCAACGCGCAACAGTTTGGCCTGGGCATTAAAATCTCACTGACCATCTGTTCCACTGTTTAGTTGCTTTCCTTCAAATACTTTTGCTGGACATTGATTCAACCTAGTGAAACTGTGCACTACTGCCACTCATGTTCTGTCATTTTCTTCCTGTGACACACTTACATCATTTGCATTACTGATATATACCATTATTAAAGTAAACAGATATTGAAATAAAAATCATGGAAGCTTCTTTGGATATTAAGCTCCACATTTGAAGTTCCGTACACTCTTCTATTCTTTTACACTCGGTAAATAATCAGCATTCTACTGTCAAACATTGCAATATACAAAGCTATTGTTCTTAGAGACTGAAGCAACTTCACTGATCTAAGATACGATTTTACTATAAAGGGGCAGTTGACTGTTTTAATTGTTTTAGTGTCATAAGTTCATTTGCAGGACAGATATCCAATATATCAGGAGCTCATATGAACTGAGGAGCCAGAGTTAGTTTCCTCAGTATCATGGGCCTACAATTACCAGGTTTGTTTTCACAAACTAATTAGGAAGTTACATGTCGTCAATATGACTGCGCTAATATGTGACGGTAATTTCATAATCGCCACGCTTAACAAGACTTTTTATTGAATAGTGTATTACGGTGACAGCTACATATCCATTCCATCAGCAGAACTTGTGTATTAGTTTCTCACTACATATTACCCTGCACATTCAAACAAAGCTGCCTTGGCAACACACCCTAAGATCAGCCAGTTCTGGGATACAACCAGACAGAACTGCAGTTCTTGAAAGAAAAGTTACTTCTTCTGTAACCGGTCATCTTCCCGAGATCTATGGGACATTTTGACTTTAGATGGAGTTTAAGGTAAACCCATCTACGCTCATGTCGTGTAACTTTTTACGTCTTTTTATTATGCAACTTTTAGTCGGCTGAAGATGTTGGTGTTTGTGAAATCAAACTGCCGCAGGTGTCAGGACACTAAGGTTAGTCGCTCTGCTGCAAACACCGAGTTGTGCTTCTCAGAGAACTGATCTCTGGTTATGTCAGCGGTCTTCTGTGTTATGAAGATCAGCTGAATGTTAAAGTCGATGAGCCCTCTGTAATTATGACTCATCCTCCTCTGCGATGGACCTTGCATCCATACTGTCCTCCCTTCCTCTGATATTTCCTCTGAGTGCAGTTTACAAGTTAGAGTACTGACATTAATGGATCATAAACTCTCTTCCCTCTCCAGATGCGATGGAGAAATTGCAGTGTAACACCATTAACTGTGGCAATTATATGGAATGGCGGTTCCTCTCAAACATATCACTGATCCCAAAATAAAGACGGAGCGAGAGAGGTAGATAGACAGGGAGAGGGGAGAAGGATGTTCTCTGATTGTTAGCACAAGGTAATGAAACACTGAAAAGGTGACATTATCAACATGTGGGCTGAGAGATTCAGTGAGACTGTTGCTGCCTCTATTTCTGGAAGTGTAGGAGTATTTGTGTATGTATGTATGTGTGCGAGGGCTGTGCGTGTGTGTGTGTGTGTGTGCGCGCATTTGTGTGTCTTTGTGATTGAGAGAGAAACTGGTGGTGTCAGACTGTGCATGCATGTGTGCGAGTGAAAAAGAGAACGCGACAGAGAGAGAGAGAGAAAAAAAAAACTGAGATAGAAGGAGGGGAATGGTGGAAAAGGAAAGATTTTTCACACATCTCCTCTCTCATTAGAGCCCATCACCCAAGTCATTCAGCAAAAACTGTGAATTTGTATGTAGGTGCTATTCTGGGTTGCAGCCGCGAAAAGTTGCTCTTCTATTCCCACCACGAGAAACCACAAGACTGAAAATATTTCTTTTTGACTCGTGTCATTATGATTAACCCCTGAAGAGCTATTGTTAGCATACTTCAATGTGTCAAATGGTGGGATACACTGAACAATGGCCTGCTGTACATACTCCCATATCAAATGAAGAAAGTATACACTGCAAAAGAAAAATCTATCTCTTCAATGAATTTATCTTTTGTTTTCCCCCTGATGATCGCAGTCCCATGCTGAACTGTTGTGAAACAAGCACAGATTTCCTCCCCTTCTGTCTCTCTCATGATGATGTGTGGAATTGGTGATGGTGCTTTCGCTGTTGCAGTATAGTATAACCTACCCTTGCCATTAGGTCTCTGCAGATATGCTTATACTGTATACAGCCAGTCAAACGTTTTAGAACATCCCTGTTTTTTCCAGTTTTTATTGAAATTTCAGCATTACAAGTCCAGTGAATAACCTTAAATAGTACAAAGGTAAAAACTGCCCAAATTAAAAAAAACAAAAACTGAAAAATCATGTACTATACATAGACAGCAGGCCTTTTTCTGGGTTAATTTACAGCTTCCCTGCAGCAAAGGAAGTAGATGAAGCCTTGAAAGTTGATGCAAACTGTCCAGGTGTCCCATCTTTTGCTGATGACTTACAAAGACTTTGTCTGTACAAAGGCAGTGTTGGAACAAACTGTGTTAATACACCCTCTGATGCATTATTAGGACAATACCGGACTGCAGAGAGTAGTACTGTATATTGCTGTCAGAATGGTGAGAGAAAGGCAAGTAACAAAGGGAGTTGGACTAGTTGGTCAGGGGGTTCATCCTACAGCGAGATAATGAACCAAAAGATTAGAAGAAAATAACCAGACAGTGGCTTAACATGATGCACAGTCTCCAGATTTGGGATGAACTGGACAGAAGGTGAAAGCAACACAACCTGCAAATGCAAGACATTAATGGTAACAGTGTCGGGGCAAACTTTCTGAAGAATATTTGATTTCAATTGTAGAAAGAACCTCATCAGTGTGTTCAACCTCTCGCCAGCGCAGATTGGAGCGCAAATCAGGAAAGGTCGGAGGCTACAATGTGTCGCTATCAGAAAGTGACCAGACGGGAGAAGGGGCCGGGGCTAGCTGGTTAGCGTGCTTACTTCAGTAGAAGAAAAGACATGAAAGAGAGCGTTAAAGAGAGAACTTACAATTCCAGAAACACAAAGACAGTGAATTATGTAAATTTAGATAAGAGCTGGAAAAACTAAGGGGGTTCTAAAACGTTTGATTGTAGTTGTACGTATGGGTTAACTCATGAGAGGCATTTACTGATACATTTAAACTTAAACTCATCAAAGCAGTTGCATTATGCTATAGGCTATTAAAAATGCTCTTGTGTAAGTGCTAAAGCAAAGGTAGAAAGTTATAAAATAAGAACTGTGGGAAATGTAGCCTAATGAATGTAATGCAGTTCAGGTAACCAGGGAAATTAGAAATAGTCAATGAAGAAAAAAGAGGCATCGCAAAAGAGACACATGCACATAGGAGTTAAACAACAGTGAAAAACTCCAGATATCTGACTGTCTGGTGCCTGTTTTGCCATACTTCAGACATCATCACTTTTAACTCTTGTTACTGGCATGAGCAAATTCAACAGTTACAGACCTACAATTAACCTCTCCTTGATCAGAGTCTAGCAGGGACAAAAGTGGCAAAAGTTGATGGCTATTTTCGTTTTGGCTCTTTTAGCACTCTTTCAGCATTAACTGCTCTCGCTCAGAATACAGAAGGGGGAGAGGCAAGATAGATAGATGGCTAGATGGAGAGAGAGAGAGGAAGGGAGAGAGACAGTCATATTTGGAATAACAGTCAAACAAGTGTCTGCCTCAACTTGTCACTGACAGTGACAAAGTGGAGGGAGAAAAATCCATACATCATAATGAGTTTTGCATAAAGTTAAGATAAACCACAAAGAACAGGACCACGAGACTGATGTGCACCAATATGATAAACCAATTGGTTTTAATTTGCATACATTTTCATAGCTCCTTTCAGTTCCATTACAGAAATACTGTTTATTCAAAAATGAACCAGCAGTGACCTCCTGAAATCTACTGTATGCTGTCACTTGCAGCTACTGCTGTCGTCACTGCTGCTTCTCTTCATATAGCATTTCAAAAAGCAGCCCTATAGCATCGAGCTGTAGGCTCTGACTCTACATTCCCCTGAGGTGGAAGTTATTACTGTTGCTCCAAAATCCCTGATGTGTTGTTTCCTTGAGGGGAACAACAAGGTCAGAGCCAAGATGTCAAATATCAACACTGTACCTTTTTCTACTACATAATAATAAACCATTTCATGTGAGTTTGCTGACTGAGCTAAAGTGTTTGGTAATCTACTACGACAAGAGCTACTGTACTTGTGATAGATTATGTGAGGTAGTGACTTTAAGAGATAGTGTAGATCCGGGGATGTCCGTGTGGATGGTCAACAAAAATTTACCAGAGATTGAATTAGACCATGGAACAAGCAATCCACAAAATGGATCTGCTGAAGTTTTGTGATTTTAGGATAAGCCTAATCACTAAATAATCAAAAGCAGTGGCGTTAATAAAACATCTCAGAGCACTACCCACCCCCATGATTCAATAACAAAGAGCAGAGCCTGTGATTCAGGGGAAATGAGAACCAGACTCAGACATTTGCTTTTGGCTAACTCTCTAAGCCCCTGTGGACCAAAAAAAAAAGACCTTAGCGACTTGCATGAGCACCATCGACTCCTGTCAGAAAGAACTGCCTTCATCCATGACCTTCAGCCATGCAACTGTTTTGAAAAAGAGACACAGGAGTGACATAGCTGGGTTTTTGGATAAACAGCTTATGCATACCAATGAGGCACACTACAGTAGCTCTAATTGTAGAGACTTTCATAACTAGTGTTATGTGATATGATAGGTACACCTATTCCTGGCATATAAATTACACCTTTTGCTCCCTAATTTGGATTTATGAGAAAGCCCGGGCCGACTTGCTGCTGATCCCGTTGCAGGCATTTGGAATCACATTGTACCAACGTTCTGTATCCTCCTCACAATTGCGCCTTGTGCTTATGTTATATAGAGAAAATAAAGTGAGACTGTTAAATAAACACAAAAAAACTCCTCATAGCTGTTATAAATGATTTCCTCATTGCACACACACACACACACACACACACACACACACACACACACACACACACACACACACTACAGCATTTGTTTCCATGTTGACATGCATTACCGCCATAATAGTCTTGTAAACAAGATTGTTTTTCTTCCGTGGATGAAAGTAAATAAGTTTCTGCTGTGACATAAAAATTTGCAGTGCTGCGCATGAAAGACACAAACTGTGTTTCAACGCAAACGTATATGGACATGTTCATTATTCACACACGTCTACAATAACATCAGCAAGCACAAATACACCCCTAGTGACACAAACACACACACACTCACATAAGTGCACAGTGGCCCTCTAGCTTTGTGCTAGGTGATATCGTCCATGCTTCGGCGGTCACAACCAAGGTCAAGTGCCGTGTAATGAAGATTGATGTGGGTGTGATGTGGACCTAAATTGTCAGCACTGACAGTGCAGCGTTTGTGTGTGTGTGTGTGTGTGTGTGTGTAAGCATGCATGAGAAAAAAAATAAATAATTGAAAGTGAGAACAAAAGACAAATGGGTGCAAACAGCCCATTTGAGTTTATTGTAAAGAAACAGTGAAACTTTTAAATAAAATTCACAGATCACATGTCATGTGTCTTTAAACAGTGCTTGCAGCTGTATGTTTAGGCTGCATTAGCTTGGCCCCAGATGCTTTTCAGCCCTCACCAAGCCTCCATTCAGCCTCTATAGCTGGTTGACCATGATTGATGAAAGGCACAATACCACACTGGTGAGGGAGAGGTGACCACTGGAGCTTACAGAGGTAATAAGGTGTGATGGTGGTTGGGATAGCTGCAGTGGATGTATTAGTGCCTCATACAGTAGAATGTAGGTTCACATTCTCTTAAGCATCGATCTTATTTTGGATAAAGCTCTCTGGCTTAAAAGACCTTACAGGTTATGACAGCTTGAGAATCAGTCTCGTGGCCTTTATGTATTCAGAAAGCTTGTCACTCTTTGATGATGAGAATGAAAGAGGGTTCCTCTGCAGGCTCTCAGTGCTCAGCTCTCGCTCGTCAAAAATAAGGAGAAATATTTAACATATCTGACAGGATGTGCTCAGTGAAATTGCTGAAAAATCTATTAGCGCATATAAATCACATAAAGCCACTCTTCATCAAGATTCTGAATAACTCACCATATTATCATTTCTGTAGGGTTTTATTTTAAGGTTCTTGTGGCTCACAAGCTTGAAGTCAAGCTAAAACAGGCAGGTAATAAAATGTTAGACACTTAGACCAAGCGATCACATTTTGTACACGCTGTACGTTTATCTGTTTTCTACTACTAAGATGAACACTTCACATTTATGGTTTCTAAAGACGCTATGACAGTATCCTTCATGAACTGATGAACAGTATGAACCTGAAAGAATTTACAGTTGAATTTTCTATAAGATGTAACATACTGTGGCTGTTAGACTGTTGTGTTATTATTTTTTCATTGGTTTCTGTATTTTACAAGTCCAGTTTTCATGCATGCACAGTACAAACTAACCAACTATGGCATTTCTGCTGGGCCTCCACATTTGAACTGACTCTGGATTCCCAACCCCTGAAGCACGAGACTTTTGTCCCAGAATGGTGTCAGACTGGAAGAGAAAGTCCATGCCATGTGGTTGCTTGTTGGTTGCTGGCACTCAATCTTGTTTTCTTACAGTTTCAAACAGTTTGCAAGACCCCCTCCTTAAGACGTTTGGAACTGCAAGACCTTGTACTTTATTGTTTGTGTGAGAATGAAGAATGAATGAAGGAGGAATGAAGAATAAATGAGATTGAAGATCCCTCCATTTTCTGATCTGGTGTGTTCATTGAGCCTTGGTAAAATGATATAACATTAAACTCATCTTATGTTGTAGAGGGAATAAATCACGCTAACCTTGTGTTTTCTATCTTTTCATCTCATTCAAACTGACTTTAATAATGTTTTGCCGGTGTAAGTCCAGTAGTAGAGCAATTTCTATGAGCAAAGTAGTTGGGGACAGCAATATGGAGATTTGTGGCTTTTCTACAATTGTGTTGGTATGTTGATTCAGGCTTTATCTTAATTCACAAAACTTGGAAATATGGCTGTGGGTGAACCTATGGCTGCTATGAATTGATTTGAAAAATGGGTTGTCTTGTTTTTAAATGTTTGATTTGAGTTGGTGTTGAGGCAGTACTCTGACATTCACTGATGTTCAGTATTCAAACATAGTATATTTTACGCATTGTCATCTATTGAGGTTGTTTTAAGATGTTGACTTGTCGCTGCTGTGCCAGTTAGAACATTTTAGGAGCTCTTGCACCTGTGGAAAAATGTGTATTCCCTTTTCAGAGGGTGATTGACTCATATATCACATGGGCCCCGAAGCCAACATTGTAATCCTCTTCAGCTTTGTCCCCTATGTCCCGAGTGTTTCCTGCACCTGTGGCATTTCTCAAGCTCCGATTTGGAATTGTCATATTAATGCTTTTTCTGACCTCCAGGGCTGAGACATCAATCTCTGAAGAGGGAATAGATTTGTGTTGGACACCTGGAGCCATTCACTAAGATGACCTGTCCTCTTTATGATGATGGCACTTGTGTCAAAGTGGGCGGTAAATTCCGCGGTACTGGGGTTAGTTTAGCTTCTGTGTTAACGGCCGATGCTTGTCCTAGGCAGCGTTGTTGTTATGGTTATGGTGTGTGTTTTTGAAGCATTTAGTTTCTGAATCTATTTCCCTTTTCTTTTTCTTTTTCTAAATCACAGGATCCTCCACCAGGCTAAAATCCGGTCTTTTCTACCTCTCACCCCTCTGACATTGCTGTAACAAGGTAGGGATTGACCCTCGTATCTATTCCTGGAGAAGGACATCACTGGAGTGGTGGTCACCCATATTTATTTACATGTTGGCATGCAGCTGATGCTCGCCCAGAGCTCTTTAAAATGGGCAGGGAATGCTTCACTGTCTTGCTTAATGACAGGGTGAACACATTGGCTGCTGAGACGGCAGAATGGAGTTTTAGCTATACCAACACTTCCTGGAGACAGAGATGCTCTGGAGGTTAATTCTCAAGAAGCGGAGCCAAATAATTAAAGTTTCCATGACATGACCTGTGTCCCAATTCCATATTATGCAGTAATTCAAAACAGGTGCTGAGTATGTAGCGTGTTCACACCAATAGGTGACAACATTAAGTATACTCAAAAAAGTCAGTAGAATTGCTATTAAACAATTTAGTCCTGACTGTGCTGTTGATGTAAGATAGTGTCCCAAAATCCAGTGCACAAATGAAATGAAGGACCCACTCACAGCTAGAATCACAGGACTTAAATCAAACTGCAGAGGTGAAAGAACTCCAATAAGATCTTGGAAAAGGGTGTTAAATCTTTGCTGCCAATGTCAAAAATTTTGGACCTGAATCTTGTGTCGTGACTGCTGCTCCGGACATATTTTAAAGAGGAACCAATACACAGCAGTATATTGCCACAATACTTGACTCACACCATACAGCTACACTTATAATGCCGATATAAAGCCATGACATATAAACATGGAGAAAAATAAAAATTACATGAAACTAATGCATGTGAATCAAATGAGGAGAGATTCATGGCACCAGAGAGTCCGGTTGCTGTTGCTGTTGCTGTTGCTATTGCTGCAGCGTTGTCATGACATTACCCAAACCACGCAGGATGAACTAAGTCAGAGAACTGCTGCATTGTGAGCTGCCGTAGATGTATTAAGAGAACTGGATACTGTTCCAAATATACCAGCCCATACATTCTAATGAGCATTGCTCAGCAGGCCCATAAAGCATGTGCATTAGTATTTCCTTAGTCAAGCTAATCGACTTCCTGCTCATTCTCTGCGCACATGAATGGCAAGAAAGTAATTTGTAAATCGTATACACAGTAGGTTTACAGCTGTCTGTTTTCTTTTTGGACCTATGAACATCATGTGACATGGAGTTCTGACTGTGGCCACTATGCCAAAATCGCCCCTCAGGCCAGCGCTGCTCCTAGGGGCTTTTGTGAAAGACTGAAACAAATCCTTACATGTTATATCTTTATGTTAACCTACATTACTTCTGAGCTCCTTGGCCGTGAATTACGTCACTGAAAAAAAATTTTTTTTAACTAGAACTCCATTTTATGCTGAATACATAAAACCTGTGACCTTTATGTTTGCAGGTGGTCTCTCTATGTGAAATTGCCTGGAAGTAATCATTTTCAGGGGATCTATTGTTGGCTGAGGTTTTGTGGGATGACAGCTGTGCTTCTGAAGGCTTTAAGAAGAGGAATGCTTTCCTTTGTTTGGGTTGAGTGTCGGGCCTAGAATATCTGCTGATGTGAAATATGTCAACTCAACACTGGCCTGAAGGTTCTCCTTGGAGCAGGTATTTGCTTGAGCGCCGTCAGCATATTGGACCAGGCTGTAAATTGGTAAATGTGGAATACAGTGGCACAAGTCCTGATGTGTATTTCTGTGGGAGAGCAATCTCTGACGAGCAGGCCGTCCGTACCGGGAAGACAGGGAGCAGACTAGGGTTGGACTTCATGAGGTACAGCATCATTGTTATTTTCGATCAATGCAGTACATCTCTATAGGTTTTTTTTTTTTTTTTTTTTTGTGTCATGCATCTTTACCATAATCAGTGTCCATTATTATTTAATGCTTGCTTCCTACTCCACTCTCACTCATCTGTCCAGCACTGACCGTGTTCACATGCCTCCCTCCTCCTCCCACCTCTTTTTTCATTTATTCCATCCATCCATCCATCCATCCCTCCATCCATTTATTCACCCTTGGACATTCATCTGTTCATCCAGCCAACCCCTTATCTTCCTCCAACAGTGTCCATTACAACCCCTCCCCACCCCCCCCAACCCTCATCTCTTATCCTGAGTCTACCTGTACTGGTATATGTCTCTCACCCGCCTGCTTCCTTCTGTCATCCCCTGTGCTAATTTATCTTTTTCCAGTTCACTCTTTGCTCAGCCCTCTGCCTTACTGAATGACTCTCACTCCATTATTTGTTTCCTATTCTTCACCCGGCGTTTCTTCTTTGCACCATTTTTCAGTTACTTTCTTCTTTTTTTTCCTTTTCATTTCACAGGAGTTTGATTTTTTTATTTTTATAACCCCCCCCAACACACATACACACACACACACACCATTTTCCCCATAATGCCTCCTCTCCTCCTCATCCTCCTCAAGTCCTTACCTATGCTCCTGCCTTGATCTTTTTACAGGCTAGATTTTGCCTTCACTTCCCCTTCTTCCACATCTGTCACTTACTTCCTTGTCCTTGACTCTGTTCTCCTCATCTGCCCTCCTTTTCTCTCCTCCCTTTGTTCCCTTTGGTCCATTTTCACCTAAACATTTGCCCATATGTTCACCGTCGAAATATCATTCTTCATCATTCCACATCACCCTCCCATTGTTCCTCTTCCCTACCTTTTTCATGCCACTGCCAGCTTCCCTCTTGCTTTCTCTAATGGACATATACATCTCCCTCATTCCCCTTCCCTTCCCTCCCCCTGCTGTTCTTTTTCTTCAATCCGACATGCCCCCTAGTGTGCACTCCAGAGTCTCATTTGGGGTAGTTAGATTATTTACTGATTTTGTTTCCATGTAATATTAGTAGGGCAGCAAATTTTAATTAAGATGATTACTAAGTGTATTAAGGGGAGCATTGCTTTATGTGCTCATCATTACATAAAATCTTTACTCAATCTTTTTTTTTTTTTTTTAGTAACCACGGGGGATGATTCATAAATGAACACATGAAAAAGTGTGTATTGTAAAACACTTATCACAAAAATGTTCTGTTCTTGCCTGCACATCAAGCCACATTATGCCATAGCCTGTTACACAGTAGGAAAAGATTATGACACAGGCAATATATTGCCAGGGATAAAAGCTGTTTAATTAATGTGGGTAAAAAAAAAATCAATCTTACTCATACTGTAAGCTCAACAGGGATTATTTAGGTTTGCTTTCAGTTTGGTCATGCAAAACCACCCACCAGTGGGAAACACACAGCTTTTACATAAGATCGACTGCGTAGCCTGCAGCAAATACTCAGGAATCCGTGATATTATTGACTGAGCTTAACTCATTGACACACACCACAGTATATTTTGTGTATAAACTTAAATTAAGTGAAGTCTGCATGGTCCTCAGAGCCACCGCTACTCAGAAGCACATTTTCATTTTTTTTTCCATAGGTGACAGTCGAGAGACAATCTCCAGTAGTGTTTATGAGCATTGTTCAAATGCTTTTATGAAATATTGTCGCATGTTGTGTAAAGGTAATCATAGATACTCCTGTGTAACATTATTGTTGGCAGAAGTGCACACACAGGAACCCTTTACAGTCTTAACCTTTGCCAGGGGTGCACCATTATACCAGCTCCAGGGTCCATCTCCAGGCAGCGGTACTTCCAACTTGGTGAGCAACCGTGATCTGATTTGGCAGTGTGCAAACAGCAGGACACAGTAGGAGGAGTTGGTTACCCGGCTGAGAAGTTTGAGGTGTGCAGCCTGTCTCCGGCAGCTCTTCATCTAACACTAGCTCACTGTGGCTGCTCCTTCTTGTTCTGTTACTCCCTGCAGTATTTCAAACTGATCCGCTGCAAAACAAGTGACCGTTGTCATTGTTTTGCAGATGTAATTAGGAACGGGAGCAGTAAGTGCTAAGCTCACTGACAAACACTTTGGATTTCCTGTGACTACTTCATAATAAAAGTCAGCTTGTGTTTCGCCTGTTAAATGCTTCTAATGAGAAGCTACAGCAGCGGGAAATCTTCAATTTGCAAAATCAGTCGGCCATAGGCTGAATCACCATTGTGTTACCTCATTTGGATAGTGACTTAACGTACATTTATTTTAATGAAAGTCTTCAAGAAAACTTTATTTGTGTCTCTGCCCACGGAACCACATACACAGCTGTCAAGACAGATGGTACCATCCATTTAAGTGTATGCACTGTATATAATTAGTCAATGATTGGGTGTTCCGGGAAGACTGTAACTGCAGCTTATTACTACCAATAGTAACTTTGTATTGTCAAGTGATCTGTAGCAGCTTATGATGGGACGTCAGGTGACGTTGTTTAAAGAGCGCTAAGTCCACATTAGTAAGGAGGAGGAGGTTGGGGTGGATGGATGGGTTTCACAGAACACCTGACTTTGAAACAGAAGACCACTGTTCATTTCCCAATTGAAACCAATAATTGTTTTGTATTTTTTAACCATGGCCAATCCACAGCCTTGACAACCATGACGATACGCCCGTATGCCTGCTGATGTAAGAGGGCTATTTCAACGCTCCTATGGGTCATATCAGAGGGTATATACGGTCGTTCAGGTTGGAGGACTTGTTGGTTCTGGGGCTATTTTGATGATTAATCCTCCTGATTAAACATGCATCATTGTTTTGTGCATAATTCTTTCCACTGCAAGACATAAATCTTTAAACACAGGATGACAAATAGCTGGATAGTTTACACAAAAGGCTTGATAAGTTCCTAAAACAGCTAGATGCTGTCGATTTCAGTAAATGTCAGGTGCTGTTTTCAGTTGCATTAATATCTGCTTGTGACTATTTATGGCAGCAGGATGGTGTATGTGGGAGTGACTCAAAATAAACTAAAGTGTCCCTGTTCATGGAACTGAGGGGACATGTCAGCCAGTGCAACAATGTGGCTCACTGATGTGACCGTAACAAAGAAATAGAATATCACCACACTAGTCATTTAAGAGGGCCACAATAGTGATCATAATACACTGGAGAGCATAAATCGTTGTTTTGTGCCTCTTCTGTACCCGATCTGAAGTGGCCTTAAGATTACATGAATCAGTGGCCTTCAATTTGTCGTTTCGGTCACACCGCGAATGATTATATCTGAGGTTTTTTTTTTCTTTTGTTGTTTTTTTTTTTCTAGACATTTTTGTTCATTTTATCAGGGTGAGGCAATCAAGAGGCGCTGAAAGCATCCAGGCAGACGAGAAAACCGTTCAACCAAAGCAACCAATGCCTTGACCCTGTGACACAACTACAACTGTCTGGTCAGGGCTCATCATTCACATGGACGTTTGGTCTTCAGTAAGATGTGTGCTCATGCCTCTGTGTTAGGAATTTCAGATTGACCGCCATCTTGATCTCATTCTCTCGTATTGTATTTGTAGGGGAGGAGTGGGATGATTGTGGTGATTAAAAAAAAAAAAAAAAAAAAAATGTTTTCCCCTCAAACTGTGCATGACATTTTGGGTTTCACATATCCCAGATCTCTGAGCCAAGACCATCCAACCATATATCCAAGAATGTATAAATCCATCCATCCACTCATCCATCCCCCTTCTCATCCCCTCATCTATCCACCCACCAATCCACCCAGCCAGCCAGCTATAGCTAGCCATCTGTTATTTTCTCAACTTTTTCCCTTGCTCCTTGTCTCTCTCTCTCTCTCTCTCTCTCTCTCTCTCTTTCTCTCTCTCTCATATTCACCCTCTTCCAAAGCCCATCCATGATGTGAATGCCCCGCTCCAGTGAGCAGTGTGCTTTTTTTTTTTTTTTCCCAGACATCCTGACGGAGAGAGAGACAACCTTGGCAGAAGACTTTATGTAAGCAGTTCATTAGCTTCTCAGCTCTGGACCCCCCACACTCACATGATAATCAGGCATGGCTGCCATGGTGAGAAATTACTCAGAAAAATATCCATTTGACATATAGACTGAGAACACTCCAGCCGGACATGTTATGCAACTGTGACCCTGGTCTCTTTGCGCTGCAGGAGTGAAGGCACTGTGGGGCAGAAAAGGCCAGGCTGTTGATTAAAAAGACAAATTAAAAGGCCTTTATTTAACTGCCCTTTTAAACTGTCACTTTATGCACAAGAGGCACACCCTTAACTCAGGTTTGGGAAACCAGCAATGTGTTTGATATCATTTAATTCCACAACAGAGTGTTGTTACTGTACCTACCCTGCCACTTTCCAATAGTAAACAGTGGAGTTGTTGTGGCTGAATAGAGTGGATGTCACTGAAACTGCCTGTGTTATGGGGTTGGTTATTGACTTGGTTATTTCACTTACTGTGACCGTCTGTGCTGTAAAAACATCTACTGCTCTTTATGTCTAGAAATACATTTTGAACAGATAATCTCTGTTATTTATTGAGCATTGAAAAATTAATTTTATTAATTTCTGATCTCATTACATATTTAACTTTCATACAAATTCAAGGTATTTGTACTTGAGGCTTAGGGTTACTTCAGTATTTTCACATCATGCTACTTTATGCTTCCACCCCACTACAGTTTAGAGGGAAATGTTGTTACCACTGCATTTATCTGACAGATTTGGTTTGTAGATCAGGAGCTTCTGTTGCTCACGAGGTATAAAAGCTTGTCCACGAATCACAGGGTTGTTAGTTCGATCCCTGGCTCTCTCCATAAGCAGAAGTGTCCTTGAGGAAGATGCTTCATCCCTGAGGGTCAGGCCAGCACCTTGCATAGTCGCTGCTATCTGTGTGTGTGAATGGGTGAATGAATGAATGAACTGTAAAGCTATTGTTAATGTAGTGGTTTTGGTGCTTTTTCCTTAAGTAATGGATCCATGATTTTTAACTAGAACAGGGAAAAGTATGAAAAATTCAAGATGGTGTTTTCAAATTTAAAACATTTAGTATCTAAATAGAACATTGCTTTTTTTTTTTTTTTACAATGTGCGCCATTAATACACATTATAAGTGAAACTGGCAATTACCTGATTTATGACAAACAAATGATGGATTTTGTTTACCTGTTTACCAGCCAGTATCCATCTCTGAACCAAGAGCTGCTGACTCATTACCACTGTCACAGAATATGGGGCACAGGCACCAACTAAATGGCTTCAGCGCTGTAATATTTTCACCTCACCCCTGGATTCCAAATAATTAACTAACTAAATCAGAATTATATCTGATATGTTACCTAATATGCGATTAGTTGCGTTAGTGTTCATCATAATTAAACCAATTAGGCGACATGATTCTGAGGTGCACCACCAGGAGTGATTTGGCGCAGCAGCTGAAGACTCAGAGAGGGATGCTTCCTCCGGATAGCTAAGCCAAAGATTGTGTTTGAAATACTGAAATGTGGTAATAACAGGAGACAAACTTTTTTTTTTGCAATAATATATAGAGACAACATTTTAAGTGTTTTGGTTAATGTTTGGCTAATTGTGAAAGGTAGGATAAAATAACAACGGTGTAGGCTTGTAAAAAAATGTTCTTTGACAATATTCAAACCCTAATCACTCATATATTGGTCCTTGTAACAGAAAAAAATAAAGCCCCGATAAACAGACAGGATTGATGACCTATGACCCATGGCACAAAAACCAACACCCCCCTGCTCTCCCAGAGCAAGTCGGACTACCCTCCTTTCAGCAAAAATGAAAAAAATACACTGGTCCCATTTTGTAATGCAGTGAATACTAGGTGTTTTCTTTTGCTGTTTTTGTATTTCATGAACACACTCTTCAGAATTGGTTTCCAGTGACACCGAGTAGAGGATGTTGCCGCTTGAGTGAACACACAGATTCCGTATGACTATAACAACAGCAGCTGGGAAGAGGTGTGGGAGAACCGACTCAAAGTTAGCTGAGGAACAGATGGACCAGCTGGTCTCTTCTCCTGGGTTACCATGGTAATGTGGATTTGACCTTATTTGTGTCTAAAACTTCTACTGCCCCGCGACCGCACCGCACCGCACCAAATCCTTTCTTCAAGAAGACAAGCATATATGTCCATGTTTATACACACACATGTACTCAACGTGGACAGCCACTTAAACACACATTACTTAGCCATCAACAAAAGTCGCACACGTTTATACCCGTTTGCCCACACACGTGTGTGCACACCTCTTTCCAGGATATTCAGGCAGCACCCGCTGTGCTCGGAGTTACTGTTGCCTCTTCTCATTCAATTTGCTTTCTAAACCCAGGGGAGGTCTCCCGTGTTCCTCATTAGCATAGGTTCTGTCCACAGCGTGTAGCCTGACATCAATCTTCCGTTTAAGATATGCAAACCTGGAACACAAAAAAGGAAAAAGCAAAATCAGACAGCAGAAGACTGTAGGTCAGTTTTACAGTAGTTGAAGGCTTGTTGACAGAGTAGATTTTCTTCTTCGTGAATTCATTTAAAAGCATTTCATTTTTTTCTTATTCTTAATGCCTACTTTTGTTTCATATAGTCCTTATGTTATTGTGGCTTTGCAAAAAAAAAAGAAAAAAAAAAAGGGATGAGCCTCTTGCAATGAAAAGCTGGTTCGAGTGTCACCTCTGCCCAGGTGGCCACAGTATTTATAGCTACATTACATGCTAATGCTTCATAGAGTCATAAAGGAGTCATTAAGCCTTATTCTATACACCCATAAAGCATTTCTCTGTCCACTACAGCTTGTGGTTTAAGCTGATAAAGCAAGTGCATTCACATTACCCATACTGATATTACTGTTGTTATACAATGAAACTTTCAGCCACCTAATAAGTCTGACATGTTTAACATTGTTTACATGGCTGCTTTACTGGCTACTGAGCTCTCTCTTCCCCACATCAGTCTGCTCCCTCCTCCACCCAGTCTCAACATGCCGTCTTTACGCTCCATACCAAAATGCCCCCCAAAAAATTAAAGGCTAAGTCCATTGATTTTAATTATTTCAATGGAGTTCTAACTGCTAAGAAGGCAGGTTTTCCTGCCAATAAAAGTCTTATTTCCTCTTAAGCGCAAGGAGCCAGGAAGCCCAGTTGATATATAGATATGCTTTAATGCAAAAATCATGGTGCGTAATATACTGTTGGGTGTTATGAATTGCTTGTATAGCTGTTTATATACTTTAAGTGCTGGGGAGGCTAGAGGATGTGTGTATATCAACAGTTTTTTTCTCTCTTTTTTTGTCATGAAATATATATATATATATATAAATACATGCAAACCATTACACTCTGATCTATTACACATGACGCATCAACTAGTTTCTTATCTCATGTTATGTGGATTAATGACCAAGTGCGTCCATGGTGCTGTCTATCTCCAACATAATCTAGATGTTGAGGTCACACCAAGCTGCTTAATAAAAGTGGTTTCTCTGTAAGTACAGATCGGCTTTTCCCATCACCCACTATATGCTCTCTCTTTCTTTCTCTCTCTCTCTCTCTCTCTCTCTGTCTGTCTCTCTCTCTCTCTCTCTTTCTCTCTCTCTCTCTCACTGTCACTCTCTCTCTCTCTCCCCTTGCTGTAATCCTCACAATGAATGTCTTTTCCCTAAACTGCAGTGTCAGGAGTAACAGTGCACCTCACACTCTGAATGAATGTGTGGATTTAGGTGTACCAGTTAGTGGACAGGAACAGAGTTGATACGTACATCACTGGACACCTGAGACACCGGCAGTATACTGTTTAGTTGTGTAGTTTAGAGGGTGTGTCAGTAATGTTTGAATACAAATCAGCCACTGAGTGGTATGGGTGAATATGTGCCACAAATACAGGTGGTGGACTGATTAACAAGGGAACCTGCATACAATTCTATACACCTCTGCAATACTGTAAAGGTTAATTATTATGATCAATATTTAATTATCTAGTTTAGACTAGAGGATCAACTCTGTGGTCAGTTTGTTGGCCGCAGTTTGTGGTGGTGGTACAATGGATTGAATCTTATTGTAAAGTATCTCTGTTAATTCTTCAACCAATATATACTGTATGTGTCAGGACAATATATTTGTATCAGTGAGATGATTATTTAATATAAAATGACAACTGGTGACACCAACTGTTCCTGTTGAAACTATAACACTGAAATGAATAAAAAGATGAAAACAAACACATTTAATGACTGATGTTAGCAATGCTCATACTAGTGCTACAGTCCTTGAGGATCAATAAAAGTAATCAGGCTTAAATGGTCTCATCCTCAGTACCTCTGTGATTTTCCTCATTATAAGACCAACATGGGAATCAGCCATCTGCACAGTTTTGTGTGTCAGTTTTGACACATCATCAATATGACCTGTCCCTGTGCACACATATATATTCAAAGTGGCAGGCTCTCCCTGGAGATGTTTTGACCGTGCGAATCAGCTTTTCCTCCACTCCATATGAAGTAGTTTTACAGTTTTACATATGAAGTTTTATATAGTTAAGTTGGAACACAAAACAACTGCGGTTCCTTATTGCTTGTCACCAGGTTGTTGCTACCGTGCGTCAGAGGAGATTTTTGTAAAGCTCTCTCAACCTCACTAGGGTCATGCCGCTGGCCAAATTTTGAGTCCTGAGTCATGGTGGGTGGCACCAGGATGTTATTTCAAGGTTCAATTGAGAATGAATAGCATCCTGTGGCATCTCCAGTTGGAGTGAGTCTGTATGTGTGAATGAGGAGTAACACACACGCAATGTTAGGATCACACTTACCAAAAAAATGAAAAATAAAAAATAATTCTTTTCTACAAACTTCATTTAAGATTGTGATCATGTTTTTGGTTTATAGAGTACAACTTTGGCCCACCAACAAGGTGAATTTTTGCAGGTAGCGATAGAAACTCAGGAATTCCAGTGACGCTTTTAATACTTAAAAAAACAAAACCTGACACATTTTTCTAGGTACTTGAGATCTAGAAAGCATTTCTTTCACAGCACATGCAAGGTGAGTCCCTGTAATGTCAGAGTGTTCGCACACTTTGGTTGCCATAATCTGATTTACACAATTACACGCACAAACTGCGACTACCCTCTGAAGGGTCTTCTGCCACCTGCTCCAGCTTGACAGTTGTCTCTCAACAGCAAAGTGTTTTAGGCTCAATTCATGACATTTTACAGCGAACCCCTCCTCATTTTAATGTAGCCATACAGACATTTAAATTTATTTGATTTGAGTGGATTACGGGCTGAAAAGGAGATGAGGTGCTTGACAGTTTTGTCTGTTTTTGTCTCATATGCAGTCTAAAACAAACACAGAGAGAGGGTGCCCTGAGTCAATATTTGTTCATCTGTAATACCGTGTTTAAATAAGATGGTTTTGATATAAAAAAATAAAAAAATTCAGTTGGCTAGTCGCCCAGGCCACAGAACTGCATCTATTAATCTCTCCACATAAAAAAAAAAAACAACTCGTCATGCAAACTGCAGCAACTTCATTATGAAGCTATAGCCTTCAACTCAAATAAATGTGTTACACTCTGTAACCAAATGCTATTTTGTTACTCTGGCATGCACAGGCTATTTGTAATACTTTAGATTTAATTAATTGACATAGGGATTTGCTAATCTGATATTTGTGAATAGTGCTCCCAGAATGAAATGGATGAAACATGAAACTGCAGGGAGCAGATGAATTAAAACTTTCCCCATCTTCTCCATACGACAGTAGAGAGTCTTGTGCGAAAGATGTTTGTGAAGGTGGTGAGAAAACACTGCGAGGGAAAAATAACAAGTGTGAATGCTGATGAGAGCTATCGAGGGCGGCGCAATACGGGCTACAATGTGAGTAACACAAATGAAGAAACAGATGTGCTCTCATGAGTAATTTGTCGGAGGAGAGTACAAGCTCGATGCAGAAGTTGAGATGTGACCTTTCACCCACCAGCGTGGGAGGCCCAGCCGCCGGTGCCCTTCTCTACAAGCTCCGAGTGACCTCCCCCAATAAGAAAAAACTGGTTGCTATGGTATCAAGAGGGATTTTAATGATATGCTTGGAGGCGTTGCTATAGAGAGTCCAGTTTGATGCTGCTAAAGAGCGCACCATATCTCCATGCCTACGTGGCAATAGTGTATTTGAACTGCTAAAAGCGATTAGAACAGTGCTTTGTCTTAAGTGGGGCCCAGGTGGTGGTGCATGTTGCTTTCCATTTCATATGGATATTGCACAGAATACAATTTAGCAATGAATATGTTTTAATAATGCCAAAACGAATTCAGGATATTCTGAATTTCAAATCTATTTTTATGCCAGAGCGTCCTCGCCACCACATTGACACCGTTTGCCAGAAACGTCACGCCACTTTTTCCCTAGAGTCATAACTCAGTGAAATCAGCACACACACTTATTAAACACACACTGCTAGAACCAGTGGAGCTCACTAGAATCTCTGATGTCCACTGAGGATTAACATCCATAAATCTGCACCACCAGCCTGGAAGGGTGTTTCTTATGACTTGAGATCTTGTATAACAGCTGAATTTAGTTGTTTTTAAAATTATGCATTGTGGTCCAATGAACTCTTCTGTTCATTTTTCCTTAACTGTTTCTTTTATTTTCCCACTGTAAGCTCATTTATACTCAGTTTTACTTTTTCAAATCCAGTTTATTACTCATGGTTATGGCTAATGTATTAATTGATTCACAACAAATTTGTCTGAAAATTAGAAATTGGCATGTCTCAGTGTTCATGTTTGTTATATCTGAGGATTTTGATATTTTTGATGTTTAAATTTGGCCACCTGATCAAATAAATGTGTAATATGCAGTGCAGGGGATATTTACTATGGTGCTCATGGAGAACAATTGACCAATTCTATAATTGTAATCCAGTCAAAGACTCTTTTTGATCTTATATTGAAATACTCATCGAAGCTCCTCATCTGCCCAAGATCCATGTGTTTCCATTGAGAGAACGCGTGGAGCGCTGGAGTGTATTGAAGGAGGTCGTTTGTCACTGATTCTGCGGTTATTTTTAACCATCCCCCGTGTGCAGGTCTAATCAGAACAGGATGTTCCTCATCAAATTAACCAGGAAATATATTTTCATGAAATGAGACCGGGTCTGTACATACACCCTACCATGATGTAGCAGACTAAGGTCAATTACATAGGAGGGTTACTGGGGCTAATCAGATCAGGGTTGAGTTGTGCAATTTCTCCACTAATTTCTCCACTAATGGCTTAAAATCAGAAGAGGTTAGGGTTATTACTTACTTCTTAATGGGGCAATATCCCTAAGACAAAGTCTTATTTGAAATTAATAAAAAGTCTACTCTCAGTTCATTTTCTTTTCTTGTTTTCTCTTTTTTTTTTTACTGAAACCTAAAGCTAAACCTAAAGCTAAATGTTCACTCATTGTTTTAAAATCATTCGTTTGTGGGAAACAGTATATCAATTATTTACAAATGGAACAGATTTTAGTGAAAGCATGAATTCTTGACATAACTTAAGTTTGATTTTTAAACACAGATCTGCAGACAGTCAGAAAACTTTGTGTCATTATCTCATTGTTATAATTCAGGGATAATTGATAGACTATATGATTTCCTTTTCAACCTGTCTCCCAGAAATCATATTTCTATATAATTCCTGATGTTCATCTTCTTTTAAGACTGAACGCTCCTCTGCACTTTTTATCCCTTGATTACAAAGTTTGCGCTGCACTGGGATTAACAGTTCTAACATAATTCTGTCACAGGTTAATGAAAGTTAATGAAAGTTATGTAAGCTCATCACATCACCACAATAGCTGCATTTTAGGTCAGTAGTTCAGTCGCAGTAATTCATTTTTTCCCAAAATGTTGTCAATTTTAGCATACTCCTCTCAAAAATATGAAGTTTAGTTACTTTTCTGTCTTGTCAGTCTTTCTTCACAGGGGGATAAATATCATGCTGTCATTGATTCAATTAAAACACAGATAACAAACTTCATGCTAAATTCAAATTCTGTTCACCATATCACCGTCATCGTGGCTTGCCAATTTACTGAGAATTCTTTTCAGTATTTTTATTAGAATCTTTCATCACTTACATCTTATACAGTTCAGAAGTTGTTAGAAGAATCGCACCCTGACAGCTGCCTCAGGGTCTTTATACCGGCCGCCGTCCAGTATCATCTGTTGCCCCCCAACAGTATAACATGACCTACGGCTGTAATATTCTCTGCTCTAATATCTCAGTGATTATTGTCCCTTTGGCCGCTTAGTATATTAGTCATGGACCACTTTGCTTTAGAAAGAGATTTCTTAGCCTCTGACTTCATGCAGACTAAACCATCCCAGTGCTCTGATTAGACGTCACTGACAGATTAGCATTCTCTAATTATTGCAGGATCCCTAATAAGGCTTGTGACGCTGCAAAATTCCAGGGGTATTGATTATGCAGATGATCACATTACAGGAACACGCACCTCCCCATCAACAGATGGTATTCATCAGTTTGAACACAAGCGATTTCCGACGTGTGTGTGCGGTTGAGTGGGGCACCTCCTGTGAACGGGCCTCGCTTTTGGGAATTTATAGGACACTATCATGAAAATGTTCATGTATGAAGTCGATTCTCCCTGCCGGTGTCTTTGCAGTGCTTTCCCTCCTGCAGTATCCTGTGATCAGTAAAAAAATTCCATGTTTTTGAAGTAATTAGATTAAAAAGACACATCATTTATCTTGTCATCAGTCTAAAGAGCAATCTCTCCCCGCCCAAAGTTATTTTGCAACAAGTGACAGTTAGAAAGTCACTCCAGCTGTGATGAGCTTCTTCAGATCTCATTTACATTTCACACAGTGACACATTGCATAATAATACTAAACACTGAGGAATTTCTCCTCGGGTCGATAAGAGATTGACTGCATAACGACCACAAAAGCCTTACTGGATCAATGCTCTTCAAAACACCCCCC
>NW_019174704.1:770156-950495 GCF_002260705.1 Seriola dumerili
AAACCTACCCCCACCCCCCCCCCCCCCCCCCCCCCCATGTATTCAAAAGCTGAAATGTGATACGTCTGTCGATAGTGCCATTCAAGATACTCCAAATCAGGTGAAACCTCCTAAGCATTGTTTCATATACCAAAAAACGCCTCTGAGCAGCAAATGGAATTGGAGATCTGCGTGTACGCCGTAATACAGCCTTCAGAGGAAAAAGAGATGGAACGAAATAAAATGAGATTCAGCCAGCACCTCCACGCAAAACACAGCCGCTGTTATACTGTTTCTGTGGCTCTGTCACACAGAGAGAGAGAGAGAGAGAGAGTCAGAGCGTGTTTCCCATCTGTGTGACACTCAGCGTTTCCGGGTTGTTGGCTGGTTTGCGACGTTGTGTTTCTTCTCCAACACCAGCTTGGCATGTCAGGCACGAGAGAGCGGGAGTTCTGCTTGTGTGCCCCTTTATTTATTCAGCTTTTATCTGAATCCCCCACCCCCCACCCCTCCCTCTTCTGAATTTCCTCACTATCCACTGCTTAAGTTTATTCCCGACTTTCCCCTCACCTCTCCTGTCTTCGCATAATTCCTCTCACCTTCCTCTTTCTGTTTCCTCCCTTCCCCCTTCCCCCTCCTCTCTCCCTCCTTCTGTCTCTCCATCCTCTTCTCTCCTGGGTTGACAGTGTGGAAAGATGATGAATCAGACCGCATGTGACAGTCTGGCATTTGACTGAATCTGATGTGGTTAATATGGTGCCTGCTGACAGCGCCGTGGAAATCGTTAAGAGCGGAGGAGCACCGAGCACACAGCTACACTTTGGCCCGGCTACCCTCACTCACTCCGCTGATAGCGTGCCCGTGTAGGGGGAGCATATGTATGCTTGTTCATATTTAGTGTGTGTATAAACAGCTTCTTCTCGAGGGGGTCAAAGGTCAGCAGAATAGGCTGCCTCCCTTTGTCTCTGCCTACACGTATCATCCTTGCTCTAACAGCTACTCCTTCAAGAGTTCACATCACCGTGACCGCAGAGGCCAAGCATCTTCACTGGATGAACTCAAGAGATACACACTCCCAGAACTCACGTTACATAATGATTTAGAGTGGATAAGGTAATTTCTAAAACGGCTGGTAACTTTAAGATGTTTGCGAGTCTAGACAGCAAGTAATGTGCCAAAAACACTTTCTTATTCAACCCCGACTAAGTGACACTCTGTGCTACCTTAGATTGAGCTTTTCTCCCCTGATGAAACACTATATGAATGTTTCCCCCATAATTTTATTAAATTAAATTAGATTGTCTGAAACAATCACACAGAAAATGTCCTTGTTACATTATTTAGCTGTGTAACTTTATCTAAGCACTGATTACTCAACTTAAACTCACTGTGCATGTAGGGAATTATTGCTGAGTTGTGACTAATTGTCAGTTTTTACATCTGTGTGCTGTGATTTCTATAAATGTTAATACATGCATGAGCATCTGTGTGCATCCTCACATATTTCTACATGTCAGTCTGTGTTTGTGTGTGTGTGTGTGTGTGTGTGTGTGTGTGTGTGTGTGTGTGTGTGTGTGCATGCATGCGGTGACAGCGTGCGCTCAAACTGTGATTTTCTCTGTGCGTGTGTAAAAGCATATGGTGAGTCAGTGTGTAGGAGTTGGAGCGCCAGTGTGTCTGTGGGAGGAGGGAGAGTGGATAGGTGGTGCATGGAGAGGAGAGAGGATTCAGGTTGTGCACCAATAGGTGGCACTCTACCCTTTTGTGATTGGCTATGGTGACCCACACTAAGACAGGTCTGGAGGCACATGCTTTTTGCATCCCAACAGAACAGGAAGTTGGTTGATAAAACTTCCTTTTTTTTTCTTTTTTTTTCCAGCTCTGTGGTTATTTCTGCCTTCTGGCTGCTCTCAGTGTAGACGAATGAAAGGGGGAGTGAGAGGATAGTGTGACGGAGGTTACACCACTCTGGGTGGATGAATGGAGAGTTAACACTGCTGGGGTTAGAGACTCTCTTTCCTTCAAGGCTAAACGAACGCCTTTCATGGCAAAAACCTTTGATTGACCCAGGGCACGCATTGCCTACATATATGTTCATGTTCATATATAGAGTAAAAAATAATTGTATGTGCAAAGTGTCACCAAATGTCAACCAACAGTCTGTGTCATGAGCTGTAGTTTACTGTAATGGAGCCCATTCACACAGTAAAACATGAGAGACTGAATTATATAAATGTGTGAGTCACGGGGGAACACACAGCATCTCGTATCACATCATTACGAGGATCTTTGGAAGTAAAGGAGCCACATTTACAGTGGGAAAGAGAATGATCATTCTGTGTGGTTAAAAGTAACAAATCAAACTGGTTTTGTAGTCTGGCTTTATGTAGACAGACTGCAATAATTATTTTCTTTTTATCCATATATGTCATAAAACAGAAATAGTGGCAATTATAACAAAATGAAAGCCCTGGTAATAAGGCCTTCAGAGATTTTGCATTATCACAATCTTGCTTATCACAGATCGTATTTTCAAAATCCCACATAGAGTAGAGCCTCAAATGTTACTTTAAGAGACAGTATCTCTCACTGCACAGTGGTGGTTTTATACAAAGAGACCTGGAAGAGAGAAATATATACATATATATGTATATATATATATATATGTATATATATATACAGAATCTGGCTTTATTGAACATTGTAATATACAGTCCTGTGGGAAAAGTAGCAGGATTGAGTAGGAGTCAATTTATTAACAGGGGACAAAATACCTGAATATGCAAATATTGTTTTCTCTTGCAATAAAAACAGGCCATCCTTGTGACAGTAAAAACTAATGGAGAGCAATGTGTACAAGGAGCAAATGTGGAGGAGTCAAACTAAGTTGCTAAAATACAAAAAAAAAAAAAAAAAAAGGTGTGGTTTGTCATTCAGACCAGTACAAATGGTTAACGCAATGCAGCTGATCATCGAGCAGGGTCGTACAGTTGGAATACAAATAGCAACCCACAGAAATACTTAATCATATTCACAAAATATACACATAAAATAACAATGTGAAGCATTCATTGTCTTCTGAATTGTGTCCACAAAAGACAGGCAAAAGATAATGTCCAANAAAAAAAAATGCCAAAAAAAAAAAAAAAAAAAAAAAAAAAAGGATTAACACTGGCTAAATGAAAGAATCAATAAAGCCCATGCCTGTGGAATGAAATGAAATGACTAAAGGGCAGTTTATGGCCGCAGTCACCATAGCAATAGAATTCTATATTCTATGGAGTTCACAACCTTCTACATTCGACAACCCTAACAAGCACATAAAGGGTCGGAGGGTCATGCAAGTGCGGTTCTCCCGGTGGTGCGATGGAGCCGAGCAGCTAGGCTGGGGTCAGAGGGCAGATCAATCGGGTCACTGATAAAAGCAAATGAGCTCAGTCATATAAAAAAAAAAAAAAAATGCACACACACATACTCATTCACACACGCACTTACATACACAGCCCCTCACCGCAGCTTATTCCTGTTTGTTTGACGATTCAACTGAAGTTTATCCTGCAGAAACACACTCAGTCACTGCTGGAGGTGGGAGGTCGTCAGTTTTCCAAGGCTCCACTGGGGTTGAGCCAGCAGTTCTGTAGCAGTCTGAGTTCACTGGCAGTCAGGCCCCCCCCCCCCCACAATAGAGGCCGACACGCAGGGCAATAAGGGCTGAGATGCCCTGTCTCTTCAGCCTCTGCCTCAAAGACAGAGGAGACGAGGGTGATGGATGAAGTAGAGAAAGAGGGAGGATACAGAGACAGTTCATACAGTCTGACACCACTGTTCTTTTAGTCCTCTGGTGTACACATGAAAAAAAACAAAAAACATGCAACAACAGGCCTTAAAATGAATAAATCCTTTGCAGTCCATAATTGACAACAATAGGCCACAGTTACACATTATTTCAGCTGAGCAAAGTACACAGTCGTGTGTCCAAACCTAGCATGTTATGATTTTCCCCTAAGTGACCTAACCCTGACCTTAGTTACACCATAGCTGCCATGCACCGATATTGTAGAAAGCGATAATTTAAAATCCTTGGCACCGGATTTGATCCGAGTTTTTACAGAATTGTCCAATACTGAGGTTCTTGTCTAGCGTTACGAGTTTCTTGTGTGCAACCAGTTCATGAAAGCTTTCGCAGCTTCATACGGTTTTAAGAAATGGGTCCCAACCCTGTGGGGTGCAACCAGAGTCTATATTGCATTTTATTAATTTTATTGCATATTTTTACTCTTAAAAAAAAACAAAAAAAACCTAATGTTTAAGATGAAAATTTTTTATCATGCATTATTGATTTACTATATCAATATTATTGAACTGAGCTCTGCCATGCTGGTCTGTTCACAAATCAGAGTGCTCATAAGAAGTACACATAATTACAACAAATTAAGAGCTTCCTTCCCAGGTGGAATTAAAAAGAAATTATAACACATTATTAATATTAAATAGGAAACCAGGTTACTTCTTGTTAAGTACATTCTATGTTTGGGGCCCTCAGTATGTGCAAGACTGAATAAGAACATAGCACTTTACACCAGTTTTACAGTTTTTTTTTTTTTTTACAGTTTGTGTGACAATTTTCATCAAAATCAAATATCAACTCAACAACCAGAGGGAGTGTACAGTTTTCAAGACGACTATAATCTCTTGGCACATTGTGCAGGCTTTTCATTTCAAAAGGTGCCTGTGTTAATAAGAGACACCTTTAATAAAAGCATCCTCATGGATGATGGATGCCATGAGGAGGCAAACACACATCAGCTTATATTTAGACACCACATGGCTTTAACATGTCACCCTCTCTACTTAATTGGAAACAGTGCATAATCGTATGCAAATCCGCCCAAGTGGATTATTAATGAATATGTTTTGGCATTTCGTATAATTGATGATGATAGGTTTAGGTTTCTATTTTTTGCTGCTTTTTTTTTTTTTTTTTTTATGAAAACCAGAAGCCAGAGCTGTCATCTCAAGAAATAATTTGCCACCAGTGTAGAAATTCATTAACTTCAATTAGAACGACTACGATAAATAGAAACAATAAAAAAGAGAATGATAGCAATGTTAGCATATAAAGGCCTAAATCTTCTCTGGGGAGAGATAGGTTGATGCCAGGATGCCTGAAGACCTTACTGTATGAGGTGATAGCTAGTTAGCTAGTATGTGTACAGTAGTGGGATGACTGTATTCTTTCTTTCTTTCCTGCACTAAATATATTTTGTTTGCAGCTTTAGTTGAAAAGTGTTTTCTAGTGATTTATAATTTGTTACACACGTGAGCGAATTTTCCTTTGCTTCATTAAGTCTATTCTCTTTCAATTAGTCTGTACTCCCTTATTCAGGGAATGTCTGTACACAGGTCATTCACAGGTCATTTACTATTAGACAGTAGTTCACTATCTGTTTCTAGAATAGCTGTGAATGTACTGATAAGGTGTAGAAATAACAAACAGCCATTGTCTCTGTCTCATGGTGAGTTAGTCTTTCTTAGTGGGACAGAGGTAACTGGGATCTACAACGTGAGTTAGGTTAAGATTTACCCAATAGTCTTCACACGTGTATGATCTTGTGCCATGTGAGGATCCTGGTTTTATCCTGAACATACTTCCACCAGCTCACAAGATTTTCATCACAACATGCTCAATTGAAAAATTTCTATTGGTTCTAACTAAAAGGAGAAAAAAAAAAATCTAATTTGAGGAAGTACCTTTTATTTGTCGAGTATATGATTCAAACTCTAATAAGAAATAGGACTAAACTATTTACTCATTGAATCAAAGAAAATGTAGCACATAATGATATATATTATTATCTAGATATGAAATAACTTTATCTGGAAAAGAGATTTTGGTCATATCACACGGCTTCCTGGAGGCAGGTGCGGTGGATTTCTGTGATTTTTCTTAAAAATGTCACAAGATGGATGAAAGCTTTGAGCTGCAACAAGTTATTTGATACTAGTCATTGAATCACGCACTGATGTTTCAGAGTTCACTTTGTCTATAGGAAATCTAGGACATAGAATCCTGTCATTGTGTAAATCATAGAAAACGTGTGCATATGTTAGTGTCTGTATTTTTTATTTATTTATTTTTTGACATTTGCATGTGCACGTTTCCCCATCACGTGACACGCATGTGACATTGAATAATCAACCAGGCCAATGTATCTGTGGAACACACACCATAAAAAAAAAAAAACCCTTTGAAGATTTTGCTTCACATCCTCTGTACTCCATCAGTGGAGGGAAATTAAGCCAATGAACCAAAAAATAGAGTGTTGTGGGGAGAGAGATGAAGAGTGGAAAGGAAAGGAACTAGGAGTGAGAGAGTTCCTGCAAGTCAGTCACACTGGATCCAGTCAGGGCAACGGGTACAGCCATTCCCGCAAGTGACATAAATAAATATCGNGGGGGGGGGGGGGGGGGGGGGGGGGGAATGTGTCATTTCAAACACACGTGAAAATTTCGCTCTTGTGTGTGAAAAGGCACGCAGAAATACATACATGAAACAAAGTAATGGCTCTGCCTCTGGTTCTGCAGCCTAGCTAGCTTAGCTGTTCACATATTTCCCCATCCACTCGGGCATGGGGACACAGGACGGACACTGAAAAAAGTGTCATAACATGTCACTTTTTTTTTTTTAAATATTGGGGAAGAGAAATAAAGAAATGAGAGAGAGAGAGAGAGAGAGAGAGAGAGAGAGAGAGAGAGAGAGAGAGAGAGACAGAGAGAGATGTAGTACCTGCTTGAAATGTTTCCAGAGACTTGGTACCCACAGGCTGTGAGCTCCCGGGTCAAGTTGGCAATAGGAGCTGGTACATCTGCTCTCAAAAAACTCACTTTCCAAGGGAGTACTTAAAAAGAAATACAATGCACTGAGGCGGCATAAAAGAGTGCTTGGCAAGCGTCTGTCATCTATTAATTGTGTATGTATATGTGTGTGTGTGTGTGTGTGTGTCTGTCTGTGTCTGTGCAAGTGTATGCATGTGTATGTGTGCGTGTGTGTGATTCCCAGGACGACACACTCTTGGTTTAGATGGCATCCCTGTAAGACAGAAGGGAGAGAAAGGAAGGTGGAATTAGTCAAAAATGGCAACTGCGTACATCATGTGTGTTCAGGAGAGAGACAGGGAGAGAAAGAGGGGCACTATGCTACACTGCCTGGAGCAAATAAAGGTTTTCTCTTGGAATTATGGATCATATTTTATCATATTCAAACATACACATATCTGCATACAGACGCCCCCGCATACCCCTACTCCATTTCACATCTGTCCGCATCATGCATGCGCACCAGCACAAATGAACGTCGGTAATGATGTAACGGTAAAACCTCCTGCTCGGTGTTGCCGTGAAGGTTGGCATCCATTCCAGGCTGAATTTAAAATCAGAACGTATCCGTTCCCTTGCTGCCAGTGTTGTTCACAAAGACCTTGTGAAAGTTGTCTGGGAACCTCTGCCAGGTAGTTCACACCTCCACCTCCTCCGCCTGATGTGTTAAAGCAGGAGACACTTTTGACAGCACTGAGAGCCATTTTCAGCCAGAGAACTTACATGGCTCCTGGCCAAAAAAAAAAAAAAAAGGGAAAAAAAGCCAGCTCTCTCTCTCTTTTCTGTTTTCGGTTGGTGGGTAGGTGAGTGGGCATTAGGGGACAGAGTGGGCCAGTGTGTGTCCATGTGCTTTAAAGGGCAATTCAATAGATTCCCTAAATCAAAACAACATCTACAACGCATGCAAAAATGTGGACTGATTGGACTGTGTGATTGCGTGGACGTTTCAGCTGAGGAATATGCACCCCGGTCATATTCTAAAGATTGTATATTGATTTATGCAGTCATAAGTGTCAAAACATTGTAATACCATAGCACGGAACTGTATAGATTACATTGGTACAAATTCAATTGTTGGATTTAAATGAGCCATTTAAAACAGCTTTGATACAAATGTGTACTGTATATCTTGTGTCTATGTGCAAAGAGAAGATATTACTAATTCATAACACTTCATAGACAGTTCATTCTAAACTGATTCCAGACTCACAAACAAAATTTCCCAGTAGGCCGAAAAACAATAGCTCATATGAAATCAATGTAGCTGATGTAGCTGAACCAAAGCTATTTCAGTTTGATGCTGTTACATATAAGGAATAATACAATGCAAATATATGAAAATCATATAGATATTAATACATAGATATAATAAAATACACTACAGTATATGGAGGAGAATGCCATGACACAAAGTGCTTATATATGACTACTGACCAGATCTCATACAAGATCTCATTCTGTAGCTGTGCTGTAAGAGAAAGCCGATGAGACAATATGAAGAACTGTTGATGTCATTACCTGCATTTTTATTTATCTTGTGAACTGATGTTAAAAAATGTGAAGCAGAACATTAGAACAAATTTTAAAGAACTCTTTCCAGTCAACCAGAAACATGTCATTTCTGTGGCTTTCTGTGCTGCCAGTCTTTACTGTTGACAGGCTCTAATACTTTTATTTGAGACACTTGCAAGTGATAGGTCATAATTGTCTCCAGTGAGTGCCTTGCTCTAGAGCACACTGACAGGACATGCACTCAATGACAGACTCATTTTGGCTCTTGCAGAGGCTGAACTCGTGACCTGTCGGCGACGGGACCATTTCTCTTTAGAAGAGGCTGCCCTGCTACATTAACTGTATTTGCCCAAGTAACCAGATGGCCAACATGCATCCGTACAGTGGGTAAAGAAGACTAATAGACAGTGCATTCCTGCAGAGAAAAGATTCCTCTTTGCCCCGATATGGCCGGATGATTAATGCTGAGTAGATGAGGTAGAGGAACAGTTCTCTGCTTAGTCTGTTGGGCTGTCCTGTCTCATGAAAGTGGAGGCAGAGCACAGGCAGTTCACCATGGGAGAGAGAGAGAGAGAGAGAGAGAGAGAGAGAGATGTGGGGGAGGGGGAGTGTGGAGACAGGAAAGGGGGTAGCAGAGAGAGTGTTTCTGAGAGAGTGACACTGAGATAAAGTGAGAAATAGAGAAAGCAATCGAGTGTGAGGGATAGTGAGGGAGAGAGAAACAGCATGTATATGTGAGGAGAGAGTCAGGGACAGAGATCTTTTCTTGTGTGAAAACGATTTGTCTTGCACGGCATCTGTAAATGTCCACATGTGCGCGCTTGAGTGTGCACACACATGTAATGTGTACATGCAAACGCAGGTAGATGTGTGAGAAACGCATTCATGTGGGCACACACAAACTAGGTGACAAAGGCGGATGTAGCAATTCCCACGAGGCCGCGGAGAGAAATATGATAGATAGGGCATCGCTGTTTATATCGGTCTTCTTCGCTTCCTGACTGAGTGGCCTGTAATTGAATGATCATTACACCAAAGTTATAGCAACGGCCCCACAGTTGAGAATAGGAATTGGAGTTGGAAACAGCATTTAGTGGTTTTGATTTATGAGCAACAATGGGGAAGTTGTTTTTCAAGCGTGGCACTCTGATGGGCAATAAAGAGGAGCAAGGCTTATCGCCTGCTGCACCTACTCTGACACACATACACCAGTCAGCCTGCCAGCCAGCCAGCCGGCAACCAGTCAGCCAACCAGCTGGGGCCCTTCATGGAAGGAAGTGTTTTCAGCAAATTTGTTTCCTTCATGCCTCGCCCTGAATGGCGCTATTCATTAAAATAGCCTCCAGTCGGTAGGCACTGCTGCCATGGCACATTTATACACTTGTACGCCTGTATCCTCACAGAAGTAGACACACACACACACACACACATATACACAAATCCACCTGCACGCACCCTCACACACACACACAAACAGACACTCTTTTCTTCTGGTCCAGCTCATCTTTGCAGGAGGGCCTCCTGTAATAAAAAAAGCAAAGCTACAAAGAGAGAAAAAGGGTCTGTCGCATATACCGCTATCTGTTTTCAGTTAGGGCCGCTGGAGCTGTACATTTATTTTCTGTGGAGTGAAAAGGACGGGGCGCTTTTATTTACTGGTTGTGATATTTGGATTAAGGTGGATCTAACTCAGAATGAAGGGGTCACTAGCGTGGGTGGTGTAAGTATAAAAATAGCAATAAAATGTAACGTGGAAGTGTGAGGCATTGTACAATGGATTATGTTTCAGTTATGGGTCTATATCACTGAGCAGAAATGCTTTCATTTTCACCAGAGCCACTTCCTTCAGTGCCTCTGTTCAGACAGTTCAGCTCAATTACACGTGCGTTCCTGTCGGCTTAACTCTTGTTTACATGTAGTCACTTACTGTATATGCGTCTCTGTTGGGCAGACCTTGTATCTAATTGCAATAGATCTTGGTTGTTTTCCCTTGATACTGGCAAATACGGGCAAGCCCTATGCCAGTCTCATGCCACTCCCTCATCCATACAGATCATTCATTTGTTGCACTGATGCTGGATCAGATTAACGATACAACAGCGTGATAACAATACAAAAGCATGTTACAACTTCTGATCACTGACCGGTAATCTGGTGATCTGGTTTGTAAAAGTTGGCATTTTATTTGTGGTGAACCTGGCATCCTCAAGTTTATTAACGAGCGACATCTTTTTAACAAAGACGAGTAAAAATCCAACTTATTATATAAATATTAATATTGATATATAACCCCATTATGCCAAAAAGCACAGACGCAGCTGTTGGATTGTTAGGCTGGTTGGTTCATAGCCATTTTGTGAGTTAAAATGAACTCAGCTGTAAATTCTACCACACCATCTGCGACGCCCATATTTGGTGACAGCTTTCATCCATGATAGACATCTTGACTTTTACAGCGAAGGTAAATGTGACCACGATCAATCACAGTGACAACCTGTGGTTGTACTTGTTCTTTGCTCTGGCCGAGACCAACACCTCTGGGATTTTCAGTTATCTGCTCTGGGGCACTGTGTTTGGTATCACCTCCTCTTTCCTTTCATCACTCCCCCAACTCACTGCACTTGCTCAGTCATACATCCCTGTGTTTTGCACACATATGTGCACATTAACACACACAGAAACACACATGCATGCTATATGACATGTTTTTCTTCTCCTTATTTTTAATTCCCATTGATTCCCAGAACCTTAAGGCCACGACTGCTGCTTTCCTACGTGTCATTTGTCAGGATCTGCTTCTCACTTACAGTCCCTATCAATTAATAGAAACCGTTAAGAGAGTGTCACTAAGAGGGTTAGTCACACAGAGCTATCCCGACGCCTGCCAACACTGTCATGTCATCTGACTTGTCTCAGCTCGGGCCTCAGGGCGTTTCCCTTTTTAGAGAAAGAACAAGGCAGAGAATGAAGGAGGCTGAACCCACACTGTTTGAAAAGCCTCAGGAGTGGTGATGCACATCGATTGCGTGCACGTAAATGCACAACCAGGCACACGCATGTGTTGAGTGCATATGGTCGTGACAAATCAAGCACAAAAAAACTTACTTACACACACTTCATGTCAAAGTGTCAAACCCTAAAGGATCTGTAGAGGGAACATATGAGACATATATCTCTTGAAGTCATCACAACACTACAGCGTGATTTCATCTGTTGACAGACATATTGCCTTGGCAATAACAATGCCATGAAGACTGCTATCAATAGAAGCTGTGAGTCATGTGTATGTCTCAGTTGATCAAATGCATTTGAAAAACACCACTTGTGAAAACGACATTAACGCCCCTCTTAGCCTTCACAGTTCACCTTGACAACCACAGGAGCTGTCTTGTTCGTTTGCTGATTCATGTGACATTCTTTATATAAAAGGTGTTTTGATTAATATCATACACCAGATCACAGATGTTATGTAGTGAAATAGTTCAGTAGAATGCTCTGGTTAGTAATGCAGAAAGCAGGGTTAGGATTTGTTACTATTTTATTAATCCACTATCTAAGAATTGTATAAGTACTTAAGTGAACCTCAAAATAATATTAATACAATTGAGGAAAATCCAGGAACACTACAGTTTTGAGTGATAGCCTAATTAGCATAAAATATGATATATAAATTAAATACGCATTGAAACAGTGTGTGTAGCTTCTTTATGTTTGCACACGTTTTTCATAAATACCTGCTTCAAATACCGGAGGTGCTGAATTAGAATGTTATCAGCATGGTGACCTTTGCCATGACGAACAATGAGAGTAATATTTGCTAGCTGAAAACCAAAATGCTTGCTCATTTTGTTCATGTGTCTTTGCTTTTCCGTGTTAGCAGCATGGCTTTAAGGGGAGTAGCTGTCAATCAGTTGGTCATACAGTGACCATCCTTTCAAACCCGCAAACCGGACCGCACCGTAGGTATTTTCATCAGTGTAGGGGGTAAATTATTTCAGTGCTTAGCACACCTCCTGAGTGCACCTTTCAACAACATGGATGCAGCATTTTCATTGCCGTGAGAAAGAGCTGCTCCAATCAATCCCAGACTAACCGGGGAAACCCAGAAAGAGTTTGGAGGTCTCCGTAGTCGATCAACCACTTTAGTCCAGACTGAAGTGTCTGAATATAAATATAGGATGTATTGCCACTAATTTGGTTTATGCCCAAATACCTGCAAAAATATCAGTGTCAGCAATTCAGTGTTTAGTGCAGATTAACAAATATTATCTTGCTACAATTCTAAAATGGGAACCCCTGTTACCTGCTAACATTTTTATTGAGAGCAGTTAGCATTCAGCTCAAAGCACCACTGTGCCTCGGGACAGTCTTACAGATAGCTCGCATGACTATTGTAATCTATGTCTGGCAATCAACCCCCAGATAACAAAAAAACACATATTTTTATAATGTGCTACTCAGATACACACTCGAATTTAGCCTGCATTTTCTTGCCATCATTTAGGACATAGTTCACTGTGTATGGGAAGCACAGACACCTACAGGCTATGAGTATTGCAGCCCGTTGGCACTTTTTGAGTGCCAGACACATTGCAAAACATTGAATGACAAATACAGAGCCTGCCAGTGTTGCCTGGTGGTCTTGTTTTGCAATTATAACTCAACTACTGTATAAAGCCCGGGATCTCTCCTCGGTTCTGCTGACGCATTTATAAAAACCGTATGGTAAATAATTATAGCTGAAAGTGTAAGAGCTTTGTGAGGCTGCTGAATAATATATGGTCTCTCAGGCTGGCAAACACACATGTAAAAAAAAAAAAACATATAATGGTGATATATATATATTGTACATTCCCATAATACCCCCCATGACACACAAAGACATATAAATACATACTTACATAAACACACAAAAGAAGAGCTGATAAACAAAACCAAGTACAACTGTACTGTACAACCTGTGAGATGTATGTTTTACCTACCTTATTGGCTCTGAACCATGCGGTGTATGACTTTAAATATGGATTATTATGTGATTTATTATAGATTCAATGTGCAGTCTAACATACAGTGTGTGATGTGGCTTTTTTTGCCCCAAAGTACGAGTGAAGAAACCGCAATACCATATGTACACCGATAAGCTACATCATCCCTACCCCTCCTTGGACAATTCACACCAACTGCAGCATTCATATTTTGGTGACAGCTTTCATCCATGCTAGACATCTTTACTTACAGTGAGGTAGATGTACATGTAAACAATCCAATAAAATCCATTTAGATTTATTTTAAAACCATACCAGAGTTACTGCTGTTAAAAATGAGACTCAGGAGTTTGAAGAGTTGAGAAATGTGGCCAAAGTTTCATTCCAAAGAATGGTCAGCAGCAACCCATTTGCTAGATGTCTAAACTGTCCTAAACTAGTTCATATTACATATTATAATATAACCAGCCTACACACAAGTGCAGGACGTGTACATATGTTTTGCAGTTGCCTAGCTGCAGATGTGCAAGATTTAACCAAAACCAGTTATATTCAGTGAGGAGGTAGTTGCACAAAAATAGTCCCACCGTCACTCTCTGAGTTATGCAATAAACACCGCCCCGTACCCCACGTACAACAACAAAACAAATGCTTGGAATTATTTGTAACAACCGTGCCATCTGTTCACCTGGACATCTCCATGGTGTCCTTGGTGAGATAGACGATCCAGTAGACCAGGTTGAAGGCGCCAAACGAGAGAGGGAAGAGAATGCGGGAGTATTTGTCGATGATGCTGGTGCCAGTCAGAACGTTGTTGGCCGGCACAGCTGAACCCTGCTGTAGGAAGGCTTGGGCATTGACAGGTGGGTTGGGAAATGTTTTGGCAGGGCGGTCGAACAGGGGAGCAGAGTTCATCCTCTTCTTCAGCACGTTACTGGCATCCACCTTGGAGAGGCAAAGAGGAAAATTACAGAAACTGTGAGAGGAAATTCACATTAAAGAGAATATTGCATGATGTAATATGAGGGTATTAATAATGAAACCGGTGCTGTGCTGTTGTACCCTGATGTTAGTCCCATATTTGCACAGCTGCGGGTTGATCAGTGCATGCGGGGAGTGTGCGTATGTGTGTGTGTCTGCAGAAAACTACGTCTAGAATACCAATAAGCACCACAGTAATTAAGATCAACAAAGGAAATCAATGGTGTTTTGCATTTGATTTGATCTGATTTCAATCAACCCATTTCATGAAGATTGATGAAGTTGTGAGAGGCAAACAACACATATTAAACAAAAGAGGCTCACACCATTTCGACACATGGTTATCGCTATGCCTCATCAACTTTCAGTAAACCAGTGTGATCTCGGCACATGCTCCCTGCTCCAGCACTTGTAAATCAGATACAGTGTGTGTGTGTGTGTGTGTGTGTAAGAGAGAAAGGGAGCGCACATCTGGGAAATGGGTCAAAGTACAGCATGTTGCCTGTAGGTAGAGTCAGAGAGTGTGAGAGAGGAGGACTGAAACAGAGTGAGATCCTTTTTTTAAACCAAAGAAATTGTTTAAAAATCTTCTATCGCCAGAAGGACCAGCAGAAATAGAACACATAGTCACTTCTTGATGGCTCCATTGATTTATAATATTGCAGTCAGGAGATGAGAATTATGAACAATTAAAGAGAAACATAATCAAATATTTAGTATGTTCTGTGAAACCTAATGCTTGCAGGACTGTATTCTTTATAGGGACATATATATAACAAGTTTTTAACCTGATTTCACATTGAACAACATGATATTTAGAACCAAATGAAAACAAAAACCTTGACTCAGAAATAAACTATACTTTTGCATAAAAAACATTCACTACAGTCCTGAGTTTTAATGTCAACTCACAAGTTTTAAGGAGATATATCTTACTGACCGTTCCAACTCCGCTGTACACAGTGGATGTTTTTTTTTTTTTTGTCCAAACCAGAATCTTGGAGCTAAAACTGATCTTGTGAGATTAAGGTTGGATTTGTAAAGCTACGGGATTACACGCTCCTCTACAGGTTGAGAAACCGTTAAACTGTTACAATCCTGAGGGGAACACTTCCAAAAATGCACGGTGGCCAATCTAGAACAAGACTAGATAAGTCCCCCGTGTTATTAATTTCACAAAACTTGAAAGATTTTGCAGTTTCATGCAACAGTGAATGCACAATTGCAGAATGTTCATTAAAAGATTGAATGTCTTATTAGTTTGACGGTGCCTTGACGCTCATCTCCAAAACAACCTCATTAGTTGGTCTATGGCAGCTATCCTGAGATGTACAACCATTCAACACTGTGGGTTCGATTATGTTGCACCATCCTTATTGTTCCAATTCTTTTTGAAGGTCTGACGTCAGAAGCAAAACCATGGAAACAGATAACAGAGGAAAAATAAATCCATATCGGACATTTTTGTGTATAGGAGTTTTTCCATATCTGAACTCAAGGTCTACGGATAAAGGGCATTCTGTTTGGTACACATTGAAAAACTCCCCGACACAGATTATCTTTCTTCTTTTACTGTTAAACCACAAAACTGTAATCCATGGTGTTCCTAAAACACAAGATCATCCTTCACCGTGGTGTGGAAGCGATAGTTGCCAAGTGCAGAGTGTGACAAAGAGAGAGAGAGAGAAGCAAAGAGAAAAAAAAAGCTGCACTGCGATCAAAGAATTTAAAAATCCTTCAATTCTCTTCAGGCTTCATTAGTGTGGTAGAGACATTTCTTTAAGGGATGACAATCTTCAGTAAAACAATCTTATATCCGCATTTCACTCTTGAGACGAGGGTAAAAATGTACTCGGGCGATATGAAAGGTCGAGTAAGGGGAAAAAAACAACAACAAAAAAAAACCCAAAGATAAGGATTTGTGAAACCCTTTAGTACCATGGGAATGGCTGCGAGAGGGAGTACGTCCAGGTGATTTAACAGCTGGTCATCCCGACAGTAAGTTCACTCATCACTGAAATACAATATGAGCTCTATCTGCCCTATCTGAGGCGCCGCGCTTCCTCCCGTATCTCTGCTCATCTGTGAGGTCGAGGGTTGGTTTGAGTAATGAGGATTTTTCGTCAAACAGGAATTTGGTCTTAGAAGTCTATTTGTTTTCTGTTGTAAATGGTGTCCAAAACTCCCTACTACACCCACTACACTGGTTCTTTTTGAGGTGAGGGCTCATGCTGCAGTTGCGCGTCGCATGCAGTCTGCTTGCGTATCATGTGTTCGCGGCGTCCTGTACGTATGTGCAGCTGATCCGACACACGAGCTATTTTTGATAATGACAACAGGCTTGCTTGGCTTCTTCCTGGTCAAATCCCAGAGGGATCAGCTCCTCTTCTCTTTATCCACTGCTCTAGATTTCAACAGGCCCACTCTGACACTCTGGGAGGATGGGCGCTGACGGCTGATGGATATATGGATGTTTGTCTGGGTGCGAATATTAATGTGTGAGGGGGGTGGGGGTTGCGGGTGTGTGTTTATGTGTGTGCGTGAAATAAGGTTATACTCACTGCGCACTAGCAATATGTCTGGCATGGGAGTAAGTGCACGCAGGTTCAGCTCTGTGGGTGTTGAGTGGGTGTACATACGCTTGTGGATGAATGTTAAGAGCTTGTACATCTGTATGTAAATGTGCTTTTTATGTTAGTGTATTTTAAGCACAGCAGTAAGTATTATCAACACGACTGCTATAATACTGTTTTCATTGTTATGGTTTAGGATGTGAGAAAATAAAAATGGATATAGGGGGTTAGAGGTAAACACACTAAACACAGAATCATCTTGTGTTGGTGTGCCATAGTCCACATTTATCACTTTCTTCAGGAATATAAAGAAGTGAAAGATGGAATAAAACTGACAAGTGAAAACACATACGACTTGATTAGCTGCTAATAAAATGTTTTACAACATCCCCTAAATATAACGCTGCATTCTCAACATCTAGATTGACAAAAAACTTGATGAATTGATGAAAATATAAGCCACTGTGATTTGAGGGAACTATAAGGAAACGTGATGAAGCTCTCAAAAATTCTGGTGACAACATAAATGAGAAGTGATCCTCGACGGAACCATAAAGGAAAATGTCTTGGAATGACAAAATGGTTACCTGGGGTGAAAGTAATGTTTAAGACTAAACACTGAAATGAAACATTGGTTTTTGCTATTCCGATCAGACAGAAGATATTTGTTTTAAAATGCAAACTGTTGCTGCTTAACGGGTGGAAATTAATGTTTTAACGTTTATTTATTTATTTATTTATTTATTTATAAGAGAGCAATAACAATACTTTCCTGCTGACTGCAGACGCCATTAAGCACAAAACCAAAGACGCCATATGTGATGTTAAATAGAAGTGACATTTACTGATCAGTTACACACTATTAAGAAAGCCAGCAAAAGGCGAGGGGGGGGGGGGGCGTGAGAAGACTGCTAGCTGGTGTAAACATGCTTTTTTTTTTTCTTCTTCTTTTTAAAAATGGCTTTGTGAATATTTTATGAGGAATGAAATGCATTCAACACATTTTTCAGGCCTCAAGGATACACTGTATTTTGGTAAGAAAACATAAACATAAAACAACATAAACAAATGTTAACATGGAAACGCCACTTTACGTAATGTACGGTACGTGGCCCCTTTTTGCTGTCAGCACTAAAATCAAAACTCAGTCTAATCATCAGGACACTGGGGCGCCAGGACAAATGCCTGAAAATCACCTGTCCCAGTTTAATCAGGATGTTTCTTCACCCGCGCGGTGATCACCAATCAGGTGATTACACCGGCACCTGCGGCTCGGCCTATAAATAAAGTCCCCTTTCTTTCTATCACTCTCTCCTTTCCTTTATTTCCTCCTACGACTGTTTTATTTTCTGCTAATTTCCTGCACCACGCACCGCGCCGCCTACTCGCACACACCACTGACAATGCATGCAGCACCCTCTACACTCACTGATAAACACCCCCATCCCGTTTGTGTTTACACTTGTATATTTGATTCATTAAATGAACCGTTTAACTTGTGCTGTTGCGAGGTTTCCCTTCCCTGCTACGCCTTTACCTGACAGTCAGAACAGGTCGTAGGGTTTTTTTTAAATCGTGACCGAGGGACGGCTGTTTCTATTCCCAGTGATACACCATTGCCCCCCCCCCCCTTTTTTTTTTTCTCTGTGTAATGAAGAGTCTTCCCTCCTACATATTTGGTGAAAGCAGTCATTTTCCATGATGCATCCCTCCCACTCTCTCTTTCTCTCAGTGTAACTCTCGCTCATGCACACGCACGCACACACACACACACACAAACACACAAAAACAAACCACACTGGTCCCCCCCACATCCATCTCTCCATCTTGCTCCTGAGAAATGGACTGGGTCAGCTTTTCTCAGCCCCCCCCCCACGCCATGTCACTGTGGTGGCTGCCCTCCTTCTTGTGAGCCTGCAGTGATCTGCTGGATATTCCCTTAATCTATGGCTCTTACATAATCTGTAGCAACATCGTTCACAGAGCCACTGGCTGTCTCCTCCTGTCACTCTCTGTGGTTATCACACAGTTACAGGGCAGAATAGAAGGCTAGGAGAGAGGGATGGATAGATATACTGTAGATGGGTGGATGGATAAGAAATTGTATAGAGCAAAGAGTGAATTGTATGGATGTGAGGGCCATAATTTGCTGCAGATTACGCGCGTGCCTGTATGGGAGTGTGTGCTGCAGATTACGTGCAGGATGTGTGCGCTCGTGTGGGGATGTGAGGGCAAGCGTGGATAAAGCGAGAGATTGTGGTGTTTGCGGTGTGTATATATGTGGTCAGCACATTCAAGCAAAAAAACAAAAAAGAGAGGGAGAGAGGCAAAGGAGGGATGGCCAAGAGTGCACAAGTGAGAGAGGAGCGTGTGTGTTTGTGTGTGTGAAGAGAGAATAGAGGGGTTCACATGAAGAGGACAGCACGGGTGTCCGGAGAGAAGAAGCGTAAAAAGAGGGATAATGTTAAATGTTGGTGCGTTTTTTGTGTGTGTGCACGAGGGGGGAAGAAAGAAAGGAAGGAGGGATGGAGGCATGTTACCTATGTGATGTAAGTGAGATTATGATTTTCTCTGGGATGAGGCAGAGGATAAAAGTGAGATTGTATATAACGTGCGTTGTTTACCTTGCACATGGTGCATGTGTGATTGCAAATAAGCGAATGGATGAACAGCAGGGAGAAGAGATACCGCAGAGGGAACTTGAGAGAGTAGAGACCAGAGAGTAGAGCGAAATCTCCACGAGTGATATAAAAGCAATGTAAACCTCCTGCTCTCCTGCGTAGTCAGCCGGCTGTATGACCCTCACCACTCAGACCATTGCAACCAGTCAGTCAGACTCAGAACCACACAGCAGCCTGAATGCATCAAAGCATTTGGAAAACCACAAGAGAAAAAAATCATTCAGCAAAGTGACCTACTACCAATCCCTCAGCTGAGAAATTCAACTGGCAGGATATCTGACTAGAAGCGAGATCTTTACAAAACAGTAAAACAACAACGAACCAGGGAGTGAAAGCAGTTCACGAAATCAAAGTCATCAGATGAATTTACAGTAGTTGTAACTACTGCAAGGTCAGCATTTAAACAGTGTGTCTAAAATATAAAACCACAAGAGATAAATATATAAAAGGCTCAATAACCCTGCATGATGATTTTTAAACACAACAACATGTCAACATTCAACTGTCTTTACTTTAACAGCATACACACTAAAATGAACAGTTATGGAGTTTGTATAGTCCCGTACCAGTATAAACCTGCACACGAGATATTTCATTTCTTCATCCGCTATTATACTTTATATGCTTTTGTGACACAGATGTGTTTATGTGCCATGCCAATAAAACCAATTGAAATTGAAGTAGAATAGAACATTGAAATTGAAATGGTTCTCTAAAGGCAAAAAGAGAGAGACAGAGGGAGAGAGGCAAGCTTAGCAAGAGTGAGCAGATCAAACCACAAAGATGAAAGGCATGATCAGTGTGAGAGATGATTTAATGATGTATATACAGATGACAGTGACAGAAAGTTAATATATATATGCATCCAGAAGAGTACCGAACCTCGGTATCGCAGGCTATACTGGACGTTTTTGGTTAACTTTTGCATTCTTCTCTCAGCCACAACTCACTCAAACCTAAATTAATAATAAGTCATGCACACACTGCTGGAATCTCTTTACACAACCAGTAACTCATGGTGCAGCTTAATAAAAAAATCTAAACAAATACAGTTTGGCTTCACTTCAGCCAGATGTGACTGATCCAAATCATTTTTATGCATAAAGCTTGTGCTGATACTAAACCGCCACTTTCTGCAGATGCCTCCATGCATTTTAATGCACAGAAAGTGGCACGTTATTGCTGTGAGACCAGACCAGAAAAAAGTAGAGTTTGCCTTGATATGCCTTATTGACATTTTATGCCGGTAAGTTGTTTTGAAAACATTGCGGAGACCAAATGCATTTTATTACACGTTTGACAAAGTGACAGAGAACAGCTCAGAGAACTTTGAGTGTTTGGAGTTAAAATCGCCGTGTAGAGTTACGCCGTTCAGCAGCTCGGTTTAATTCAAAGAGAAAAAAAAAAAAAAAAAAAAAATTCAGAAGCACATCCAGCGGAGTGATTTGATGAAGAAATGTAGAGCTGTGTAATTAGGCCACGTGAGGCCTTTTTGCCTTTCCTGTGAGTGCAGCGTCTGCTCTGATCACATTATTTATCACAGAGGCTAAGTGCAGTCGATAAGGTCTGCATCTGTACACAACGCCAGTAATCCTACCGCGGCCTGTGACGTATAAGACGAGGTAGTAGTGATTGTGTGTTTGTTGTTATGAGGTTAATGCATTGTAATGACAGATTTTTATAAACCCTTCTAAACAATATTAATAATTGCAGAACTATAAATAGGATGTTGGCTGGTATTTGCTTGGTTCTCTATATAGATAGAGTTTGGGGATCTGAATTAGTAGCAGGAGAGAAAACAGTTTTTTTTTTTTTCATTTTACCTGCTATCCTCTTTGACTGTTCCAGAAATGATATGGAGCATGGGCATTAGTAACCACTGTATTTTGTTGAGAGCAAAATTTACTTAAAAAGGTCAAAGGTCAAAGACCAAAGTGAAGAAACTGAGTTTGCAACAAAATTACAACAGAAAGTTGAAACATATGAAGCTTCTTAAACACGCAGGTTTTAAATCTCGAGTTGGAACGCATTTCCTGATGCAAGACAGCACAACAAGTGTGAAAGAGTGGTTCCGGACTTACTGAGGAGACCTCTCCATCATTCCCTGTGGCCGCAACCGGCGCTACAGCCGCTGCAGCCGCTGCCTCCTGAGCCGCCGCCTTCATAGCCGCCGCCTTCCGCATCTCCCGGTTGGCTTGCAGGGTGGAGAAGTAGTTGACAGCCGCGAACTCAATCAGGGCGGAGAAGACGAAGGCAAAGCAAACGGCAATGAACCAGTCCATGGCTGTCGCGTAGGAAACTTTGGGGAGGGAGTGGCGGGCGCTGATGCTGAGTGTGGTCATGGTCAACACAGTGGTGATACCTGCATACAGGGAGGAGACAGGAGTTAGGAAGATGCTGTTCGTGAGTTCACGTTTCATGCTGCGGTAGTATGTTAGTTGAAACTTGCTTTTTTTCCGTTGCATTATAACATTTTGTGAGATACTTATTTGCTTTATTGTGGAGAGTTATATGATAAAATCAATACCACTCTCATGTCTGTGCATTAAATATAGATGTATAACCAGGAGGTGCATAAAAACTGAAAGCATAGGGAAACCGCTAGCCCGCCATCTCTACATCTCTACTAATGTAACTCCTCATGAAAACCTCAACTTGTCATTTTAACAATATCAAAGTCCTCTGAACATGAGCTTTGATGTTTCAGGATATAATTATCATTATGAACTAGTAAATCCTGCCCCACTCCTGCACTGAATAGATAGATACACAGCATACATGGATGGACAGTGGTTGTTTATATTGCGCTTAAGACTTTTGCCGTCAGTATGTTTCAGTGTGTGTGTGTGTGTGTGTGTGAGTATGTGTGGGTGTGTGTGTGTGTGTGTGTGTAGGTTTTTATTTTTGTATTTCTCTCATTTCGGAGAAACCATAATACGACTCAAGGCCTAGGAAATATTTGTTGGTGAACGCAACATTGCAGAGGCTTGATTATGAGAGGCCACTGCAATCAGCTTGATTTGGACACACATATACTCCAAATGCACAAACACACACCGACAAACACACACACACACACACACATTAGCAAAACTTTCACAGCTAAATAGCCCCCCATTCAGCCTCTCAGTCGATCATATCTATCAGGTCTTCTCGGCAAAGCCAATTTATCATTTAAGTGGCAAACAAAACTGCAGCATCTCTCTGGAATTTGCCATTTCAAGTCTCTTAGCAAAATGTTACCATCTGGCAAATAACGTCAGCGATCACTTCAGCATTGCAGAGGGGATGGCAATTGAAGCACTAATGTTTCCAGTACTTATTAAACCACAGTGCTGCAGGGATGATACAAAGCTAGGTCCTAGCTAGGTCTTAGCATGTACCATAATCAGTCATTGACACAGATGTTGGAGTTATCAACTCTACAGTGTTTATGTCCCCATATATCAGTGTATTCCTATCATCAGTTTACTGAAAAGACACATTTTGAAACTAAAATTATACTTTAAGGGTAGATGCCATTTAGAACGGAGGTAATAGGGAAAAGTGGAAAAATGAACTTTTACAATATTACACATAAGGTGCTTATTTATAGTATAACATTGTGAGTTTTATGTAACAAAAGAATGAAAGGATGCCAATGTATCACAGTGTATACACAACAGATTTTCCCAATGTTGGGACACACATGGCAGCAGCTCTGTTTCATGGCATATAACTAGAATGTCAGGCCATGTGCCATTTCAGCTCAGCGAGGTTTGCCAAAAAGTCACTTCAGGGGATGCTAATCTGTCCGTAAGCAGACTAACCCGTGCCCCCGCACTGGCACACAAATAAAAGAGACCAAATATCTGCAAACATTCTCCAGAAAAGCCATCCAGTAAGATGACCAGACAAAAGCCACAAAGCATTTGTTAACATTTGTTTATCTGTTAAGTATGTCACAATATGGGCTCCGGCTGAGATGACAGAAGGCTGAAAAGGATGAAGAGAATGGATGTGGGGAGAGATGAAGATGATAGATAATGGAAAGAAACATATGTCGATGTATCAATGGATAGATGGGATAATAAAAAATATGATATCTTTGTCAGCTCAAGTGAGACTACACTATTCTTTTTTTTCTTTTTTTTTTTTTTTACCAGGAACTCCTTTAACCTTCTGGCCATGGCTGCAAATTGAAGCAGAGACTGCCAGGATCCCTTTGAGCACAGCCTCAAAGTAGAAAACTAGGGGAAAACACAGAGTAGATCTGAGGCCATTCATAACTTCTCTTGGATACATGACAGTTTGAAATTAGTTTGGACCACACAAAGGGCCATGGCAGGTGCATTTTAGAGACTCCTTTGAAGTGTCAAACTATCAAATACATCCTCCCCAAAAAATAAATATAAAGTTAAAAAAAAAATCTCGGAATCACTGGAGAAGGATTTTCCTCCGCCTTGCCCAAATTCCATCCTTATTAAGTCAGATGAAGATGCTGACAATGAACATCTCCTTAAAAGGCCCATTAACAAAGTACATATTTAATTCACTTTCATCAAGCTAAAGCAAGCAGGGAAAAGGGGGCCATTGAACACTGCTGTCCATGCTTTTACCAAATGTGCGCTGTAGTTGTGCACATTTCATTAGCAGTCTGGGATCTCATGGGGGATTTAATGCACCTAATAATGTCTCAAAAGCATGTTCGACACAACCACTTCAGCGGTGAAAGATAACAACTCTCAAATACAACCTCCTCCGATAAGCCAACCAATGCCGACTGTCTCAAGCTCGAGCACAAGTTAAATGATTGCAAAAGGGGAGGAGGGACACGGGATGAAAGCCTGTCAGGGTAGGAGGGAGAGGCACGAGAAAGAGAAAGAAAGAAAGAACGAGTGTAGGAGGGAGGGGGATGAAGTATAAAGACAGGATAGAAATTAAATGCTCGGGGCATTTATGTGCTTTTATAGGAAAAAAGCAAGGTACAAATTAGGCCACACTCAATTAAGTCTGTGAGACTTGTGCTCAAGGGACTTTCAGCTCTTAGAGAGGTTGTTGACAATCCAGCGCGCCACATACAATGGCTTAATATACTGTCAGGGTGGAGCACATCCATATAGCAATTTTCTCCTTCTCTTCTCTTCTCTTCTCTGCAACTACATACTTATATGTAGTGCTTTAAGAGCTCATAAGCAAGACACTTTTTAGAAACCAACTATATCACTATTTGAATATGAAGCCTGGTCTTTTGTAATAAAAAAAAAATCAGTACGTGGTATTCAATTTTTTCTACATAACCTCTTCTAAAATACCCAGCGTGCCCTGCGATCATCCGGAGCAACTATTCAACTACAGTCCATCCAGAGAATTGTGTTTTATTGTGTGAAATGAAAAACAGCACGACGAGCAAGGTTAATGAGTTGCCACAGATGTGCTTTCCACACGGGGCCTCAAGTTCCATGCTAACGCTAATGATTGGGATCTATTCTTCTCAAGAAGTGCGCGAGCTCGTCGGACCGCTGGCTCGCTTCCAAAGACGAGTGCAGACCACAGAGCCATAATCTACAAGGGCCAGCAGTGTCACCGCGATCAGCTGCGGCTTGTTGAAATGTAACGCAAGGGGGAATCGAAATTAACACACAATTTCCCCATTTTTTTCCTTCCTCTTCGTTTTGTCTCAATCTATTTTGTCTCTCTCATTTCTCTTTCTCTCTCTCTCTCTCTGTCCTTGTTCAGTGTCTCTCACCCTCTCTGCTCCTGAGGCTAGAGCTTGGTGGCAACTGTAGCGTGATGTAATGTGAGCAAGCGGAACCTGTGACTGCTCGGAAGAGGGCCAAGTAAACATCCTCCCCCTCTCGGCCCTTGCATGACCAATTTCAAAAAGGACATTTATTCCCAATTAATTGTGATCCACCACAGTGGAGGTGGAATAGAGATAATGGAGAAGGGTTAAATCATACTGTGATGACTGTGTCTGTCTTTGTTTTCTCGCAGAAGGCTGTTTTTTTTTTTTTAAGGAGCACTCGGTGCAGCTGAAACCAATCAGAGTGCAGTAAATGAAGAAAAGTATGCTTATACTTTGAGTTTGCAGAACCAGAGTCACGCTGGGGTTGAGGAGTGGGTGGTGAGTCAATAAATGAAGAAAATTTTCATTTGGGTTTTTCATACTTGAAGAAAACAAAGTTGAGTTTTGCGAGCGGAAAACTTAATGAGAATGAATGAAACATTTGGTATAAAGTCTTGCAACATGTAAAACTAGAGTCATCAGAAAGTGTAAGACACTACACACATACATACACTGTTTTCTTCTGTTCAGTGAATTGACCTGATTTATACCCCCCCCCCACACACACACACACACATTATACTTCTCTTTTAACTGATTGCAATCACGCACAATGGCAACTGAGAAAAACTGCTTTTTCTACAAAAAATAAAAGAGTCTTAATTAACTGCAAGACCCTTTTTGTTACAAATTTTGGCAGGCAGCTGAAACGAGGATGGTCTTGAATTTTCTAAACGGTTCCACTCAAACAGTAATGTAATGTGCAGCATGAAATAGGCTTCAAACTTGAATGGATTTAAAGAAATCTTACCAAACACAGTCCGAGCTGGAACTGATTCCTTATTAATCCAGAAAGAAACCTGGGCCAGGATGACAGTCATAATACAGGGAATGTAGGTCTGAATCAGGAAGAAGCCCATTTTCCTTTGTAGGTGGAAGTGGACGGTCATGATCACGTATTCACCTGAGACGGGAAAGACATTTGTGTTGTCCATTGGTTGCAAAGCAAATTCATTGGCAAATGTAAAATACCCATTTTGTGCAAAAATGGTGATAATGATGATGACTGTTTTGTCTGTTCTGTCTTAAAATTACTATAACTGTAATAACTGTAATAGCATAATACTTAAATGTTTTGCTGTCTTGCCAGTGATTTTAAAAAACTTTCTAAAGATGCACATAACCTCAGAGAAACATGCTGTGTGGCTCACATTCAATAAAAACATGTCACACATTATCACACATACAATTAATAGGATACTGTATATGAAGCATGATCAGAACTGCAGATCAGGCTCAAGCATGTAGCTCCACACTGTGAAAGCCTAACCTGCCGGTGTTATGATCTCAGCACTTAGGCTACCGCGCATTGGACTGTGTCCAGCACAGCTCCGAGCACATGTCTCAGAGTCTTTGCTCACCTGTATTGGACTTTAGCCTCTCGCTCGACACCGTCTGACCGATGAGGTCGTACTGCAGCAAACTGGACGATTCCTGCGGCACCTCGACGGAAGAAAGAGGACCTTTCTTCCATGTGTACACAATCTCACTGATGGGATAAGCATCTAGACAGGATGGATGGAGAACTTTGTTACAACCTGGACATCAATCGGATTCATTAAAGTGTCCTTTTTTTCTTTCTTCCTTTTTAAAATAATTTAGGGCGTATAAAATGTGAAGAAGCTCTGACAATTTGAGAGAATAACAGACAAAAGGACAAACACTTTTACTGCTTCTTGCACTTTATGGTCTGCACTCTCACAAATAAAAACAACAAACTGAAACATCATCCTTGACTTGATTCCTTATATTTTTTGAGAGTGCTGCCATTATTCAAGAGGACAGGAACAAATCACTTCTGTTATTGCTGGTACAATATGATGAGAGTTACAAACAACCTTTAGGTTTGATTTGTTTTTTTTTTATCATTTCATAAACACTGTCATTGACCTGGTCCTCCATACACTTTACACACACTGGATGAGGAACTCTTGCCATAGAATTTTTGGTAACACATTATAATACTGCCCGCCTCTAACTGTGTAATTAAAGAGGAAATAGGGAGAACCACCACACATTATATTACAGCCTAGAGAGTGTATTCTAAAAGCATTAAAGTAATAATTACTTGGTTCCTCCTTGAACATTAAAGATTAGCTATGTTTGATCCACTTTCATCTATATGTTTTATTATGAAACTACTTTGTCATAGCTTTCCCTCCTCGTGTGACAGTGGAAACCTTCCATAATGACGCACTTGAGAGAGGTATGTTTAGACAAACATATGCGCTAGGGTCCAATTTTCAAATATACTGATCTATTTCTCGACTTGTACTTATTCCAAATCATACAATGAAGTCAAAGGCATGATAATAAATCCCTACAGCGAGCGTGTAATTACCCTCCCCTCTTGTACACCGCATTCTCTCCTACGCACTGCAATAACATGTGTTAATGAGCAAAACTACAACATGCGTTTTACATAACACAGTAATGATAAGGTATGTGGGCTGTAATATAAAGTGTGACTGTTATCCACCTTTTTACTCTTTAATTACACGGTATAAGGAAGGGATTTTTAACACCTTATTTCCCAAATTTCAGTTTTGCTTCCCAGTGTAGGAGCCCAGGTTGTAGTGAAATACTTCAGACTTGAATTTATTTCTCCTCTCCACTGACATGCCCATTTGTTACTCCCATGATCCCCATGGTCTCGTTTTCTTCTTCCTGAACCTCTAAGTACCAGCAGGAAGTGGCAACGATTTTATTTGTACCAGATTCATACCACCAAATGACACTGTAAATTGTGGCTCGTATTACGTACTGACAGTTCCCCCTAACGCACTGTATGTGACACTTCAAATTGAAATCTTTGAATACATCCTGTCAGGCAGTCAATTACTCAGTGACAGAGCGATCATCGGAGAGTGACACCATCTGTCAGAGCAGCGAGGCTTAACAAAAAAACAAAAAACTCACAACTCCCAAACTTGAGCGGGCAGGCATGGCCGTCCATCGGGAAGTTCATCAGGCGCATGGGGCACTCCGCATTTATAGTTAATCTGTCAGAATAGAGACGAGTTTAAAGACGTGTTTTGATTTATATTTGATAAACTGTTACTGGCTGAGAAAATGACTGTTGCTGTTTTGAGCTGGCACAAGTCAGTGTGGCGCCATGCTGCACAATGGCTGACACACTAACAAACACAAAAGACGTATTTGATGTAAGGTGGAGAGGTGAACTCTGCAGAGATTGAAATGTAATTGTCTTTCTTGTAATATTTTGGCACTATATCGTACCGTGTTGGAGAGAAAGACTGTAACTGTACCTCTCGTAAAGGTAACTAAATACAGAACTGAAGATGGATTAGATAAAGCTTGAACTTAATCAAATATTTTAAAGTAAAGTTGATCCACTTAGATAATCTGATTTTTTTTTTTTTTAAATCTGTTTTTGTGCCATCAGTAACTCTAGGGGCATTTTTTTTTTCATCCTAAATATGTCCTTTTGGAACAAAGCTGGAGTCATGTTTGTTTGAATTGCTTTCCAGGCCTGTTTTCAGATATCAGATGGCACATGTCTTGTTTTTTGGAACGGTACTCCTCATTTCTTTTCATGTCTGTGCATATTCTTGGACGCTTGTTTGTTTGATTTGCTTTCCAGGTCTGTGCTCTATTCCGGTCTTGGCTGGGTTTGGAGCTCACTGTCCAGCACTGTTACCTCATGGTGTAGAGGATAGTTCCGTTCTGCATGATGCGGAACAGCTTGTTGGGGGTGGTCATGTTGTGAGAGATCGACCTCTTGCCATTCCGGAAAAAGGTGTCCGGAGTCCAGATCTTGCTGACCATCAGGTTGTTGAGCCGCAGGATCTCGATGGGGCCCTCGAATTTCAAGCGTTCGTCAATCCATGTCTGACGAAAGAACACGTCCATGGTGTATTCCTGGACGGGGGAGGGTGGGGGGGTGTTAGAGCATGGGTTAAGGGTTTATTTACTACTCTTACAACCACTCCTACTTCTGGTGCTGCTTCTGCTCCTGCCGCTACTATCTCCACTACCCCCAGAGAGAATGGCAGATGGGTTTGTGAGCCATGGTTACATTGGAACCTGCAGGATAGAGCACTGGCAATCTTATGAGTTATTTTGTTTTTCCATTTCTGGACTATTCTATTTTTGCTGCCAGTACTGATGACATTTAAAAGTTAGGCTTGTGCTTATTTAGAAATTGTGCAATCAATTTCACCATTGTTATTTATTCTAAGGGAGTTAACATAGATTTTTTGTGGATACGTGCTATACATACGCACTCAAAATATCCTCAAGATGATGTTTCTTTAAGTTTATTCAATTCTTTTAAAAGACAATCCTTCAATGTTAAAAGGCTATTTTATGTTTTATCTTATTGTTTATGAACTAGCAGGTCTGGAGATGAAATGACTTCAATAACTGATTGATGATGAACTCATCAAATATGAATATGGATTATTTCATCTACACAGCCCGCAATAAAGTCCACAATACAAATCCATCCTGGATGCTCTTAGATGGAATCCATGGCCTTGCTGCTCCACAGAGTCATGTACATGCCTCTCTATGGAGCTGCCACCAGTATATCACATGGCAAGTTCAAGTAGGCTTTAGATGCAGTGAGAGTATCTAAAGCCTAAAGCCTAAAGAGTGTAGAGTACAACAGACATACAGTGCTCAGCCTATCCCATGACAGGAGTAGCCAGCCTATCCCGTCCCAACATCAGCCAGATCTCTCTCTCTCTCTCTCTCTATCTCCCTCTCTGACGAGGGGGGGAGATTGTCAACCAGATTAAAATCCTAAGCTGCACTAATGACATCCTGCCCAAATGCTGGAATAATGAAGGCTGGTTGAACCACGACTTGAAGCTCTATGCACAGAGTTACAGTGGGGGGAAACTGTACATATCCTCCCTCGTGTTCATAAAATGACACTGACTTTGTTGACAAGTGATGAAACGAATGCTTGCATATGGACATCTGTTCAGTAGTGTGTGTCTATCCTGGATCAGTGTTTCAGCGGTCAGCACGGTTTACATACCATCTCAACATCTGACACAGGTCCAAAGCTGGTGACAAAGATGTCAGTTTTAACCTCTGTAACGGGACCTACAGCAGAAGGATAAGTAGTTGCTTTGATGCACACACAAACAACAACTTTGGATTGTTTTTCACAATGTAAAGCAATTAAAAGTGAAGCTGTAATTACTGCAGAGCTCATACAAGGAGCAAAATGGCCACTGAAAATCACATTCCTTTAAACAACAACAACAACAACAACAGAACCATTGATGAAGTTGATTCTCAAGTTTCTACTTGTTCACTGGTAATTTTGTCATAATTGTTAGAAGGGAAGACACTAATACTTAACCATTACAGTACAAAAACACTAATTGAAAATGAGCCACACACAACTGCAGGAGTAAAACTTTATCTTCTGACAAAAGGGAAAATCCATCCAATCATTTATGAGGCAATATCATGTAAAATGTAATATGACACTGTAATGAGCATACCTCCAAATCCAGGTCGCAGCCTGTTGTCATAGCCATCCAGTAATCTATCCAATATACGCGTGATGTTATCCAAATAGATACTGGTATCACTGTGTTGATTTCCCCAAACACTGCTCGCACTGTAACTAAAGTACATATGCACTAATGAAAAAACGATTCCAACAGTTAAAAATGCAGAGTTTCTCAAACGCACATCCATCCACAGTCTTTGGTTGCCGTGCGTAAAAGTGGGAGAACATGCAGAGAAAAGAGTTGCCATACTCACCAAGACAGAAATAAGCAAGTTAAAATGAAAGCCATGCCTCGCAGACACCCCACAACTAGAAATCCCTGGTCAACTTTTAAAATCAGCATATTCCATCATTTAAAAGCATGATTAGGCGCGAGTCGGGTCTTCTTTGAGTTGTGAACCGTGCGAGGATATCGCGCCAGTCCAGCACGACTTGACTTCCCCCTCTAGTGCGGTTGCGCCCGCCTCAGCCTGAATCGCTCAGTTGGAAAAACCTGAAGAGTTTTTAAGAGAGTGAAGAGGAGGGACGAGGAGGGGGTGGTGGTGGTGGTTTGGGGGGTGGGGGGGATTAACATTAACCGAACAAGGCATTTAGCAAGAAATGCACTGGTCTCAAGTGCAACTTAGACATTTAGAAAATGTTTGTGGCTGATGCAAATGGTGATGGCGGTTGCTGTGCCTATTTGGTTCAGGAGGTTTTGAAGAGAAAAGCGATGGAGAGAAATAGAGTGAGGGAGAGGAGGGAGACATAGAAACACAGTGCCATCATATCAATGGACAGAATACCCACTGACCTTTTGAATGCAGTATCTTTTTTTTTTTCTTTTTTTTTTTACATGATCATTTTGCTACCGCCTTCTCAGCTTTTGTTAACTGCGTGTGTGTGTGTGTGTGTGTGTGTGTGTGTGTGAGAGAGAGAGAGAGAGAGAGAGAGAGATGGAGAGATAGGAGGAGATAAACTACAGGGCTTGTCCATGCAAAGACAGAAAATTGCTACTACAGATAAAACATGATGAACTGTGATTCATATTGGGGTTGGGTGGTTGAGTGGAGTGGGTGGTAGATACATTTAGTGCAACTTCAAACTCACAATACACAGTAGTATCCATAGACCAAGAGCGAGGGGGGAAAATACCACACTGTCAAAGTCAGCTATTCCTACTGGGCTGACATGAGTTTATTTCTGTTGCACAAACACAATTCAAGAAATTGCATCATTTTCGGGGGGGGGGGGGCTTGGTAAATTTTGAGTTTGCAGTGGCACAGATAGCAGTGTGCACAACCATCAGCTAATGGGTTGTGGCACAGAGGCAAGAGAGAAAAGCAAATGTTAAACGTTCAGGTGGAAAGTGGAATTTGTGGAATTTGTCACATTTCAAAGTTATTGTAGTTAAATTGTTGGATGAAATACTTGCACCAGTGTTCCATTCAATACGATGACCATTTGAAGGTTGTAACCCATTGTAACTGAAAAGATAATTACTATTGAAATAACTTACCCTAACTTGACCTTTAAACTGACAAAACAAATAAATTATATATATATATAGATATATAGAAATAGATCAAATGTTTTCTGACGTTTCAACTTCAGTGAGTGTCTTCTCTACGTTATGTCTCCATCGATCAATGAAGTAGAATGCTTTATTTCAGCACAGCATTACGTTTTCATTATAAGTGGTATCATCGTCATATTATCAATAATTCATATGAGGAAGGGAAATATAGGATATTTTTCTGACAGCATTAAAATGTGGTGACTGATTACGCAACATAATCCTTCAACTCTCTCTCTCTCTCTTTGTACTCACAACACAAGTTATATAATGATCTCAAAATATGATTTAAATCATATGCAAACAATAATGGATCACGTTCAGATCAAGTGCATTCCAGAGTCGGTCCTTTCAAAGAAGATGAGACATTACTCTAATTTATCTGATAAATGGAATGGACTCTTCCTGTCATTGAAAACCTTGCGTTAGTGGTTTAGATTTAGCTTCATAAACAATAGCAGGTTCAGTAGGTTTACATAAGGTGACTGGGATTTGGATTTCTTCGTGCTCTACACAAACAGAGAGCATATGTAGCATATGTATTCCTCTGAGACGTCAAAGTGAAACACTACAGAGCGACACTACATAGGGGAAGGTTGGTGTGGTCTGTTGTGCAGGGTACTTGTAACCTTGCTGGGTGTACTGGGGATGAGACCAAATATATTTTGATTTAATTGTTTTTTTTCTTCTGGATTCTCTCCAACCTACCATCCAAGAGTTGCAACAGTGGAAGAAATAGAAGTAGTAACAGTAGTAGGAGTACAAGTGGCAGGTGTAACAATAATTTAATAGCTGTATAGTGGGAATTGCAGGAGGAATAGTAAGTGTGTGTAGCAGTTGCAATAGTAGGAAAAGGAGAAGTGAGCAGTAGTCAAAATATAAACTGAAGTAAAATTATGTTAGAAGCAGCTGAACAGATCTTATTTCATTTGTGAATAAGTAGCTGTTTCCGCCTCTCTGTTGGCATGCCAGAATAGACAAAGTGATCTGACCCTAATGCTGTGATCAACTTGATCTGATCTACTGTGAGGTCAGCTCATCTGACCAACCACAGGCACACGCACTGACTATGAAAGGCTCCTGGCCTGATTCACTTCGCTGCCACTAGCTGAGGTCGCGGATGAGCCAGGACAAGAATGAAGTTATTGTGTTCCTCATTGGTGCGAATGTGCTTAGCTTGCCTCTTTAACTGTTAGCTTCAAGTATCATACACTGGACACACCGACGCAGACATTATTAAACTCTGCTTTTTAGGCATGTCACCCATTACAAGAGTCTATTCACACACAATTTGGCACAGTACAATACTGAATTCATACTTGATACTGTAAGATTTTTGCAGCCTTACAATGTTGTTTAGATTAGATACGACTTCTATGTATGCACTCACATGTTTGTTCTCCTATATGTGTGTCATGCCTGCCTGTTTGTCCACCTGATTTCCTTTCAGTGAAGATTTTCCTACATGTACAGGTTTTCTGGCTGGATAGAATGGTGGGCTGCGTACCTAAATACATCTACGAAATGGCTGGATGACTTACTGACTGACTGGCTGACTGACTTATAGACAGCTATTAAAATGTAATGCCTGTCTTCCTGACTGGATCACTGTCTTCTTGGACACCAAGTCTGGAGGCACACACACTCTGTCAGTCACCCAGCCAAACACTGAACATATAAGTGCTGCAGAGAGCACAGAAGCAGGTGGCTAAACTGACTAATTTGGGAGCTATGTTCGTGCGGATGATTGTATGAAACAGATATTAATCCTACAACCTGAGAGTCAATAGAGATAATAGTCAGCCTAGGTGAATCCTTTTACCAGTCTTATTGATTATCCTGCCACAGCCAACATGTTCTGACATCTCATTCCCTATCCTGTCTTACCCAGTTCATACCTCCTCTGTAATTGGCCATTTGGTTTTAAAGCCTATGTCAAGTGAACAATGCTAAATAATGGGAGGCCATTACATCTAATAGACAATATTTCCACAAAATATAATCACTGAACCATTCATTAGAATTAAGGTCTGAATTGAGATGAAAAAGGTGCGGTGATTATGATGGATTGCAATTAGGTATGCTTCATTCCATGAGAACAATACGCCGCATATGCCAGGATGGGTAGCAATTCAATTATGTCCATTTAGGAAGTACAATTACTTTGGAAAGATAAGGGAACATACTTCGAAATCCAATCTGTTTTGATGAAGAAGAAGAAGAAGAAGAAGAAGCAGAGAAAAAAAAGGATTCAGCAGGAGTTTGTTAATTAGTTCATTATTCAACAAAATAGGATTTAATTAAACATTTCATGATATGTACTCTGTATTTGATTCCCCATAACACATATCGCATTCTCAAGCAGCCGGGTGCCGAGCTAGCAGATTATTGCGAGAAACTTTCCCAAAAGTCACTGACCTTTTGAGGGAAGAGGAGCTCTCAGATGGCAGGAACAGAGTGGGGGGTTTTGTTAAGCTGTGTACTCAGTTCTAGTCATTTACATTTTGCTTTGTTAAACAGTGGACTGTCACTGACATGATGTGAGGAAAAGAAAATAGCTCTCCTGCTTAATGTGGATATTCTGAATGTTTTACTGTTCATCTTTTGTTCAGCACCACGGACAGTTCCAACACCCAACTTATTTGTATTACACTGGAGCGTTATACGCAATGACAATTCAAAGTCACTGTTAACCTACTCGCACACCGTACCTCACAGTACCTTTTTACACACTACAGCACTTCCATTGCTTGTTATTACCCAAAAAAGTGCTTTGTCTAAACTCATTTCTGGCCACACCACAGTGCTTCTATAAATACATGATATCTCCCACGTGAGATGGACCCACTGTACTTCATGAGCCTCGCCATGTGGTAGCTATGGTAACCACTTACAGTAGGAGAAACTCAGCATGTGCGGTGGAATGTGTGTCTACGGGTGTGTGTATTTCCAGACTATTAAGAACTAAATGTCTTCACAAGAATAGAAAGGTGAGAAATTTCTGGTCTTTGTTTCTAAAAGTGACTTGGAAAGAGGCACATTGTGGGTTTACATTAAAGTTAGATTTAAATTTGGGTTAAGTGTAAGTTCAAGTCAAGTAGTATGTAGTGGTCAAAAAGGTTGAAAGTTTACCTTTCTCGGGAATGAGTGGTAGGTAGTGGTAGAAAGTCCAGAGTTAGGGGTTAGAAAATAAAAGTAGGAAATAAAAATTTATTGGTTATATGTTATTTATTGGTGTTTATGTACAGCATGTGTCTGCATCAGTAACTTGATTACTGAAGACCTACATTAAGCTTAGTGATTTGGCAACTTTGGGAGTCATAAGTCCCCCCCATATCTGCACAACAACAACAATGTAGCCAAACAGCAGTTCTTTCAAATCTCTCCTCCTTAGACATGATGTGCTGCACCACCTCCAGTGGATTCGACGTAGGGAAAAAAAATTTCCACTGCAGTTTCCATGGAGACCAAGCCATATCATAGTAAGATAAAATAAATGTTGATTTTGAGAAAACAGTTGTCCTCGCTGCCTCGGTTGACCTCTCGCCTGACTGCAGCCAAAAGCTTCACAATGAACTGTGGTGAACAACTGCCAACAGCCTGCAGTACAGAGAGAGGGAATGAAGGCAGTAAAAAAAAAGAGAAAAAAAAGACAACGCAAAGTCAATTCAGTAAACTTCAGTGCCTTAAGGTTTGTATTTGCTATTGAAATGTAAATGTTATGCATATAATAATTGATCTTTTCTCCAAATTACACAAAACTGTCAACAGAAAACTTTGTTTGTCCTTAAAAAGGGCCATCACTCAGTGCAACACTGACTCCAAAATGACAGTGACCACTTCACAACAACATCCTCACTCTGAATTCTGAAACTATGCGGAAAACAAAAGGTACACTCAGATATAATGTGCAGAAGAGAAGCCATACATCCTTTGAGTTAGATTCTTTTGTTCTTTCAACGCTGATGCTAAATTTGTGCTGACATTCTTAAACATTGCCATGCATATGATATCTCTCCTTTGCAGTAGATGTAAAAATAGAGAGTTAGTATTCAGTCTCTATGGTTACCTCTTGTAGTTATGGAAAAAGAATCAATGTCAAGTTAAAGTCAGCAAGCCTGCAGAGGTGGTACTTGGCTAACTCTGCAGAGCTGTGTCTTCAAACTGAGTTGATCTGATTAAGCTTGACCTGGTCAAAACAGCTGGTTGTCTGTCAAGGTTGCAATTAATCCACCTGAATACATACAGGGATTGGTTGTCTTTAATTTAAAAAAAAAAATCTCCATGGAAACTTTATTTTGTAAATATAATCACTTGATAATGCACAGTTGGACTGTTTGTTTGGTTTACTGTATACTTGAAGAGAAAAACACATTTAGAATATTTTTAATTAAATGTTGAGTAAAAAGTTTAAAGGAGCTATTTCTAAGTTTTGCTATTGCCACATAGTCAACTTTAGAAGTTGTTTACATAAGTAGCATCAAACTTCATCCCTTTGCTCACCAAGAGCTGTCTCCAATGGTTGAAAGCAACCCTCTTGTTTTGCTTCTATTTCTATAATTTCTTATCTTCTATGAAAGTTAGCATGCTAATCAGCTAGCCCCACTTTCTGATACCAAGTCACTGTAGCGTAAAGGCTGCCCTGAAGAAGTAGCGCTGCTCAGAAGACATATTGCCTCTTGTCTTGTAAATGCAAGGATGGCTGAAACTCTTAACAGCTGTTAAGCTAACGTTGCAAAACTTAGAAATAGCTCCTTTAAGAGTAGGACTGCCTATGTCTATTCTATAAGACTAAGGCTTCCTTATCTAAATAGCTGATAACCAATGTTGAAACTAAAGTGACCCTTTGAATGGCCTCAAGTGTAAGTCACACTGTGTTACTGTAGCTCTTGATCTGTGTAATCTGCAGGTGGCGTGGCGGAATGGCAACAGTAGAGGCCGACTGCTGTGTCATCATCCTGTGTCACCGACTAAATCATCACTTCTGACGCCAAGATGCCAAAAGAGGGGCTTTTGGCAGAAGCCCTCAAATAATCCTCCTAGCCTTCCCTCCTTCCATCACTCCCTCCATCTTTCCACCCGTTCCAACTGTGGCTAAAGCTGACACTCACCCTGGACTCCTGTCAGCAGTTCTGGCAATGACGACCAACGTCTGTCAGGGGCACAGTGAACGACTGAGAGAGGGATGAAGAGAGAGAGTGTGTTGGAGGTAGGCAACGAACTGGCCATCTATCTGCTCTTTTGGTGCTAGATATACAGGGAAGGACACTGCAACCTTGAAGGTAGCAGGTGGCGCCTCCTCTGGCAGAGGGAGGGTAATGAGGCATAAAGGTTGGCTGATGGACTTCGTTTGTCCTGCTTATCTACACTTCAGAGGTCGAAACCACCACCGTGACATTTTGCCTGGGACAGGTGGAGATCCTGGCCAACAGCAGCCCTCTGGTGGTGCCATGGCTTGCATGGAACAGGACACATCCAGGGCCAAAGCATTTCAAACTTCAAAGTTGATGGGCTGTTTTGCCTTCAGTAACGGTGAACACTAATGGATGGAGTGCAACCATTGTAGAAACCATAGTGGACTGCGGATCTAAGAGGTAGCCTATATGGTGACAAATCCATGAACATACAGTAATTGATGAAAGTGTCAGACCATCAAGGCCTTGAAGCAGGAAAGAAAATCATGTTGGTACCTGGATTATTCAGATGAAGATTGATATGAATGTGTTTCTGATTTATCATTAAGAAAAATCACATTTGGATGAACCAGGAAATAATGAATATAAAAGCTATGTATAAAAAAAAAAAAAATCACATCATAGAAAATAATTACTTTTCTACAGCAGAGAAGACTTTAATTCGATATTATATTGTAACCAGAAGAATGTAACAATCTACATCTACTAAAGCACTGATTTAAAGGTGCTAAAGATAAATTTTATTAAAAATCTTTTTATGTTTAGTGTGCGGATCCAAGTGTTGTTTATTTCAATGTTTCATGTTATAAAGAAACACTGCAGATTTGAAAACAAGGTTCAGGAGCAATAGAGGAATATTACAGTTTATTACCACTTGGGTTTCATTTCTAAAGCTTCTGGAGTCTATAGGTTATAATAACAACTCTGCCGAGTCATTGCTCAGATCTCAGAACGCTGCAAAAATGGGTCCAACGGGAGAACAGATCAGACATGCTCTAAACAAGCTGACAGGACGGTCAAAGTTATAACTTGTTTACAGACTGTATGATCATTCTCCTTATTGGACCCAAAGAGAAAACAAAGGCAAACCGTTAAAATTAAAAGTTAAATTGCCTGTTGTAAACGTTCATTAAAGTTTACAGACTGAATTCAGTTGTAGTCGTAGTTTGTCGTATGTCCAAATAAAGTGGTTTAGATAATGTAGGTAAACTGTTGGCTTGTATACAACCTGTCTGATTGTCTGATACCAACCATGTTTGTTGCGCCATTAGATCTATTTTTTTTTTCTTTTTTTGTGATTTGACTACATTCTGACATTACAGCAGTTACCTTGGTGAGTGTAATGTTATGATAACTGATAAAACTGAAAACTTACTGTAGTTTCCTTTGAGCACAGTTTTGAGGTATATGAAGCCTACTTTAGCTGTACTTCAGTTTGTACTTCGATCAGCTAAACAGTAAAACTAGTAACTGGTTTAATGATTTGATGATTGTTGATAGGATTTCACATACAAAACATATAAAGAATTTATAAAATATGATGCTCTCTTTTTTTAATATTTTATTTATACCTTTGGTTCATTTTGAATTACAGTAACAGAGTAAACAGAAAAAATGTATAACGACTCTCCTTCCTGCCCCACATAACAGAACAGTTAGTAAAATTAAAAATAAAACTTAATAAACATAACTTTAAATATTAAGTTCTACATAAGTTGCAGTGTTTAAAGTCAAGAATCAAAATAATATGCACAAGTAAAAATATGTAAATGAAAAAAAAATGACACACAAGGTAATATGGGAACATATATTATGTTCTCTTACAGATTAAATAACCATAAAGTATATTAAGCAGTTAAAATACTGTACACACACCAATGAATCAATGATCCAATAATGTTAATATAGTAATTTACACAACACCCAGTGGCATGGGCCACTCTGTATAACTGTACTTGCATTTTTACATTGTCATAATTCAACTGTTTCTGAGACAAGACATTGCTGCAAGACTGTAAGTATGTGTTCAGGTGTATTTCCTGTCCAGAAAAAAAATCAATAAATGAAAATAAATCAGCAATTTCCTTGTCAACTATAATTACACAACACTTTGCCGGTCATCATTTTCTTTTTGGTTTCTGAATTCTCTTGGTATCTCATTGATCTAAATACTCTCATCAATAATTAGAAGACGATCATTTGAATATGGCTTCCACAGGCCTTTATTAGAGCTCTCATGCTGAGTTAAGGAACTCTAATCAGCGATGTCAACGCTGTAATTGCAGTACACATAAAAGAGAAATACAGAGAGGTGTTTTAATTACAGGGAAAGGCTGAGTGCAATTTTTGTTTCTGGCTGACAAATCACGTTTGATTATACTATAAATGTTATGTACGTTAACTGTCGAAGCTCATGTTGTTTGGACATTTTTGATGTGACAGCCAGTCCAGCTTTCTCAGTTCTTTCTAAACAGACTAGATAGACAGGTATATAGATAGACAGATAGATAGATACCTAGATACATAGATACATAGATAGATCTCAACAGTGTTTATGGCCGTTTCAAAGACACATTCATGACAGTAAGTGGAAGCAATGATGCCACTGTATTTTGGCCATGTGCTTTGGCATATTGCCGCTCCATCTCTGTGGAGCTGGATGGATATCAGACAGTCAATCCATGGGAGGTGTTACCTGCTGAGAACAGACCAGGTGCAAACTCCACAGTAAGACCACAAGCTGTAGAGGTTTATTAAGCACTGCATAGTAATCCAGCCTCTTCGCTTACCACCTTCCCTCTGGACGTGCCTGAAATGTGTAAATAAATAAGAGCTGATTGCACTGGCTTTATTAGTTTGCCAGTATTTGGCAAGGTTTTACAACAGCTTTAGCAAGATTTAATTGAGGAAACATTCATAAATGAGACATGTGGTGGGTAGAGATAGAATTATAGGCACACCAATTTATATGGATAAACCCCACATCATAATGTTCTTGTAATGAAATTGCTTTTTAGACATATATAATGATAGAAGATGAATCAAACCGCCCCGCAATGTCAGAAAACCCCCCAAAACACTCAAAAAGAATAAAAATAATCATAAGAATGCTTCATTAGAATCCTTATTGAAGCATCAGTTTTACTTTATTAGTTGAATTGTGTGGAATTGTGTAGTATATGTGTGTGTGTGTGTGTGTGTGTGTGTGTTATATTACGATGTGGGCACATTCATGTGTAAGATCAAAATTATTTTAAACATCAAATGTTATGTAACGTTATGGCCAACTAAACACTCAGTGTGTGGCAGCGTATGCCAGTATTTGAGTGCTGTCATCATATTGTTTATTGCAAAAACAAAAGTCAATGTCATGGCAGAAAATGGACTGAGATGTGTTATCTGTGTACTCAGGCACACACAAACACGCACACACACACACACGACAGGAAAGGGAGATCACAAGCCTCTTCCCTGCACATGCACTTTTTCCGTCATCCTGCCAGGATGCCAGCAAATAAACCCCTGTTTTCTGACATGACACAACACAAATGCCTTTTTTTTTTTTTTTTTCAAACAGACACTGCGGACAGCCTTTTTTTATTCATCAGAGCAGGAAAACCTGAACATTGCACTGAAGGAGATGCATGATGTTTAACAGGGAGGCTCGGAAAGGCAGTTATGATATTCCTCTTAGCGCAAAGATGCAGAGAGACATAGATGGAGGGAGAAGAGGGGGAGCTAGAGCCCTTTTGGGAATATTAAACATTACAGTAAATCATACATTAAGAGGAACATAGCAGGTCAAAGTATTTGTTTGCTTGCCTCGGCGCCAGTTTCAAAGGGATGTGAACATCCACCCACTGACATTGAAGGGTTACAATACAACTTAGTCCTGTTTTTTTAATACTCACAACATCCTGATAGGCGAAGCACTCTGTGGTTCCACCATCTGTTTGCCCTCTGATGAAGTTAGATATGAAAACACATGCTCCAAGAGGGTATGAATTGTAAACCATGGATTTATAGTGGTAATGTCCTTTGTGTGCTACACAACTAAACCTGTACATTACTCGGAAAGATTGACATGCTTTTCACGTCAGTTTACAAAATCTGTGCTGCGTGAAAAATAACAAATTTGAGTTCGGTCCTGATGGCAGCCGCTCTTTTTGGTTGATTACATAATTGATATAAGACATGGTGGCAGGCCCATTAGGAAAAGATGTACCAAATGTCATGAACGCTCTCCATGGTGCTGATCCTACTGCATGCCCTAGAGCAGACAAGGGCACTTGCTCAGGAACACACGAGAGTTCTTGGTGTTCCCAGACTTTTGGACTCGACTATATGTGAACACAGAACACATTCTTTCTACAATGTGAATCAAATATTGCTCAGAAAGTTTTGTCCAAACACTATTGCTGAAGATTCCATGAATATGTTGCACTTTGCAGTTTGCTTTGCTTTCACCTTCTGCAGTTTATGCCAGACTCTGGAGATTGCTTTGCTCTTCCGTCATGTGAAGCCACTGTGTGGCTCTTTTCTTTTAATCTGTTGGGTCATTTTCTTGCTGTATGATGAACACCTGGGCAACTAGTCTGACTATCCTTTGTTAATTGCACTTTTCTTGACATTATGATGGAAATATAGAGTAGCTACTACTCCCTGCACTGAAATATTGCCCGAATAACACTTTGAAGGATTTATTAAAACAGTTTGTTCTGACAGTGGCTGTGAAAAGACCGAAGATTTGTAAGTCATCAACAAAACTTGGTACACCTGCAAGGTTTTAAATTAACCCATTACTTAATCCCTGAAAAAGGCTGGTTGTGTTTGACTTTTACATGATTTTTCAGTTTTTGGTAAACAAAACCTTCATTATTATTATTATTTTTATACCTCCCGCAACTTACCAATTACCTTTGCACCATTTAAGGTTTATCACTGGACTCCAACTTAAATTTCAAGTACATTTCTATACAGGTGCCACAGCATAGCTACTCTGTGCTGACAACAAACTGCATCACCAAAGATTACTAGCTTGTTTGTGCTTCTTTAGGTTAACACAGTGCATTTCAGTGCATTGAAGTATTTGAAGAAATTTACTATGACCAATTTTCATTCCATACACAACTCACTGTTTCAGATTATGTTGTTGCCTCTGTGACAATTCAACAAAGAGTTTTGGTAATAAGATGCAAGGTACTGTACATTTATTTTTACATGGCTTTTAATTATTTTTTGACATGTGCAGGGGAAGATAAAATAAATGAAAAGCCAAAAAAGCTGCCAAAGTAATCTTTGTTTCTCAACAATGTCATATTAACCCCCTGCAGATAAATTACCAATTTGTGCAATGGGGCTGGAAATGAAACATTGATTATTACCCAATTCAAACTGTGTTTAATTTGACTTAGAAACTCTTCAAATTGTACACTGAATTTTAATAACAGCGCCCCCATCAGGTCAAGTGGGGTGCAGGATGTGATGTTTGTTTTGTTTTTTGTTTTTTTTAATAATAGAATGGATTCCAATTTTTAATTTGAACAAATCAATACAATCTCAACAGGAGTAGATTCACATCATGTGTGTGCTCATCACTTTTATTTGTGCTTTTTGCAGTGCATCTCCTATCTTCCTGGTAGGATCACTACTGTTTCCCTCCTCTCTCAGGCACTGGAGCTGCTATAGGACTCCTACACAGGGCTCACTGCTGTAGCATCCGCCTCTGATCCCACCATATCCATGATGATTCGCGTCCGAGTTTTACACGGTAGCGCACATCCTGCTTACCAGTGCGTGGAGCCACAAGCGTGCATGGCTGTGAGAGATGCGCTGAGTGTAGGCTTCAGTGCATACTGCTCTGCTCCATGCATCCCGCTTCCAGCCCCGAGGCACTGCATTGGCACCGCGCCTCTCAGAGTATTAAGCCACGCTTCTCGTTTTCGTCAGAGGCCCCGAATGCGTGGATATCGATGAGTGAGCAACTGTTGGTGCAATGATGCATTTGTGGCACGGAACCCCCCCTTTTCTTATGTGAGAGAGAGGAGGTCACTGAATTCACTATATTCAGCACCATGGACAGAGTCAGCATCTGATCAACTGATAGTGAGTTTTTTTTTTTTTTTTTTTTGCTTTTCTAAATCGGAGTGAAGTCTGTTCCCTCAGCTGTCCAGTGGCACCCACCTGACACTACTCACCTCATCTACAAGAACACTCTTATCTCCCTTACTCGGCATTTGACTCATGCACGGAGGCTCTGACATCAGTGATCAAAATCAGTGTTTCGCAATGAACACAATATGTAGCCTAATAATTGACACCTTTCCTTTAATGATCACATTATCTCACATATGGATTAATATCACAAAGTGGAAGTTTGAGTCGAAAGTAAGGTAAAGTTGAACCCCCTCACCCCCCACCCCCTCTTCTGCTTCACGCTCAGGGGGTTACACACATTTACAGTAAGTGTCCAGTCCAGACTCCAGCTGGGAACCCCCGAGCAGCTCTGCTGGAGCAGCCGGGTTGAGTGCCTTGCTCAGGGACAGGAAGATGAGTTGACTGACGGGTGTGTAAAGAGCGAACAACGAAGAGAGACAACCCCACCCTCATTTTCCACTTCTCTCTCCGTGGATTCGAACCACCGACTTTCCCCGGTTACAGTTCCCGCTTCTCAAACAGCCACACTGGGCTATAAAGAAACCAGGGAGACACCCGTGTGCCCCCTGAGTAACTTGTAGTCTTGATTCTCCTTTAAATCTCCCTGGCTGGTTACTACCTCTGCCACTACCATCATCAGCAGCAGCGCTGCTTCTTGATGTTGTGGTCGGGAATACGCATGCGCCCGGCATTGGAATTACTGCACTGGCAAGAATAAGTTGGACATCGTCTGTCTTCACTAAAAGAAAAAAAACATATCATAAGTATGGCAGTGTTCAGAATAAGAAGAATGAGGTGTTTTTGCGTCTGGTTGTTCCCCCTCGTAGTGGCCGTGGTGTGCGCCCAAAGGTAAGTGAAAGGGTCGGAGGATGCTCCACTCATTTTTACTAAGTGTGACAGTGTTACAGACGGCATGGAAAATACTTGGACACTTTATGGTCCAAGGATATCTCGCATTTAAATCTGCTGTGCTCCCTGTTCTCTCTTTTTTTTCTTCCATAGTGCCGGTGTCAATGACCCTAGCAATATGTCTTTGGTTAAAGAAACGGTGGACAGACTGTTGAAAGGTTATGACATACGATTGAGGCCAGATTTCGGAGGTAAATGAACTCGTATTTTCACCAACTCTGTTCGAGTTTTGCGCCTTTGTCAGCCTGTATAATAGTATAGTCTTTTAATTACTATGACAGTCGCGGATAACTCAGTTAGGTTTGCAGTTTCGGAAAGTAAAAAAAAGAGACAGTTCTTTTCGGCTTCTGCAGGTGCCACAATCTGTGATATATATGATACAGTCGAGGCGAAAAATGTGTTGGATCAACCCAGAATACCGACATTATGGAGGGGGAAACACATGAGTGATGTGGTTGCAGGAGGTGGGGGGTGGGGGGTGGCTATGACAGTCGCGGATAACTCAGTTAGGTTTGCAGTTTCGGAAAGTAAAAAAAAGAGACAGTTCTTTTCGGCTTCTGCAGGTGCCACAATCTGTGATATATATGATACAGTCGAGGCGAAAAATGTGTTGGATCAACCCAGAATACCGACATTATGGAGGGGGAAACACATGAGTGATGTGGTTGCAGGAGGTGGGGGGTGGGGGGTGGGGGGGGGGGTGGATGATAAAACACACCAGCTCATTTATTTGAATGAAAAATCACTATAGTAAAGAAAAAAGGTGGCTGTCAACTCCCAGTGCACGTCTGCTGGATTTTTTATACAAATAAATGCCTATTCCTTGTTTATATCTCTGCTCCACTTCAGGTATCCACTGCGACGGACGTATGTTTTTTTGTGCCAAATGATTTAATGTCAAAAACTTTTTTTTTTCTTTTCTTTTTTGGGGGGTGGGGTAGGGGGGAATTACCAGCACTTTTCACCGCAGCTCAGCGCATCTAATCCCACCCGAAATGAACACTGTAAACTATTATCCGGCTGACAACAGCTACATTCACAAGTGTTAATCTGTGTTCCCATCACGCACACGTTATTAATCGTTTCTCGCAAAGGTTTCAAGTGAATCATACAGGCTTCACCTACTGTACTATCTCTGTTGATCACCGTTGTTTTTGTTTTTTTTGTTTCTTTTTATCTGTCCCAGGTGCTCCGGTTGGAGTGGGAATGAATATAGACATAGCCAGCATAGACATGGTATCAGAAGTCAATATGGTAAGTAGGCCATTATCACCTCTGCCTATGACAAAGGAACCCCCCCCCCCCCCTCCTTCCTCCATTCTGTACTAATGACCCCTGCTATGCATGACCTACCAGGGGAAATACCCTCCCAAACCATCGGGGGAACCCCTCTCTTAATGCCAATCACTGCGTCCACTTGTGGGCTAGAGAGCTGAAAGGCAATGGTCGTATTGTTTGAGGGCTGATGATGGTATGAACTGAATCCTCTCTGGGGATTTGGAATTGATTGACATAGATGTTTTGTTTTTCTTTTTTCTTTCTTTCTTTTTTTTTTGTTTTTGGTCTCATAAGATGATTGCTGCTTTATTTGCTGATCAGATATACAGCCAAGCATCAATGATTTAAGGGAATAGAAGTTAAACTCTACTCATCCAGTGTTTAAAATGCCCTGCTCAGGGGGTGGGGGGGGAGCCTGGGGGTGGGGGTGTGGGGGGCAGGGGGGTTATAGTATTAGCCCAACTCTCAACCTAGGGCGTATATTTCACACTGACTTATATGTCGTTGCACAAGAAATGTTTTACATTTGGCTGTCAATGCTGGTTTGTGAGTGCTTTACTAAAAATAGTGGCAGTGGAAGAACTTGAGAGCTGTGGCTATGAGGAGTCGAGATTAAGTTTTGCTTCATACAAGTGCACCTCCTAGTGATGAGATGTTAGAACTGCACCTCGGTTTACAGAGAAACACAAAAGGTGCATTTAATCATCATGGAAGGTCACTCTTAGCATTTACCATACTGTTGACAAGCGTGGTATGGTAATTGATATTTATGGTAATATTCATGAGATTTCAAGAGGTCCATTGTCATTTTTTTCCCATTCTTGTCTAACATTTTCTCTCTCTGAGGTTGACCTGTACTGTTGGATTTGGCACTCTTTCATTGGCACCTTCTTTGCGCTTCATAAAGATGTGTCCTGCTGTTTGTGCAGTTGTTTATGTCGTGGTGTCATGGAATGATTACATACTGGAGTATTTTTGGCAGCAGCACCCAAAAGGCTGTTGCTCATGTTGTTATCTTTTTTTGCTCCTGTAGAATATGTTGATGAGTAGAGATGAGAAAACAGATGATGCCATGTGTATTTGCATGCATTTACACAGAAGATCTGCACAACAACCGCACGCACACAAACACACAAGCACTCCCAGACACAATGCAGGTCCACAGAGAACCTCCACAGTGGCCTTGAATCCTCAATGAAAGGCAAATTGTCTCATGTGTAACCAATGCAGGAACTTGAAAGCAGCCTTACATTGTGTTTGTGCGTGCGTGTGTGTGAGTGTGTGTGCGAGTTGCCTGCAAGTTGTATATTATAATTGTGTACATGAGATGTATTTCCAGGAATCAAATACAAGTATTATGTAAGATGTTATTTGTATCTACTGTACATCCAAATCACCTAATGCATAAGAGCTATTTCATCCGATTTTACACGCAGCTTTTCCCGGCAAAAAGGAAGTGGCAATTTTTCTTTTGTTCAATGACCACACAGTTGAGCTAAGCAACAAATAAATGTTGATATCTGGGGCATTTTTAGATAGCACAGAGAAAAATACAAGAGGGCCCAAGTTTAAGCAATGGGATTGCAAGTATATGACATACAGTAGTAGTAGGATGTCTCCAACAACTAAGCCAGCAGGACACTCCAAAGTTTGTTGTGCTTTGTTTACTATTTTCTCCACCTCTATCACCTCCTTTGGGATACAACTTTCAGAAAAAAAAGAAAGAAGTTAAGTATATTCCCCATAAGTACATCATGGTTGGGATTTATATTCACACACACATGGCCAAAAAAATAAATAATCCCATTCTTCATCCGAACACACAAAGCCAGTGCCGCGCAGCGTCTTTGATCATCCCATTCCTTTGTCAGATTTGGCCCACTAAACACCCTCTAATGTGAAAGGGGAGTCATTACCACCTGACCCATTTGAGCCTCATGAAAAGAGGAGGCCACATGTGTGTGTAATGGTTTCAGCATCTTTGATCTGCTCCCCTTCCTATAAATGTAACCACTTTTCAGGATAGCAGCTGGGGTAGAAGCACTTTCCTTTCTTCCATTTCCTCTCCCCCATCTGGCTCTCTGTCTGCCACTTATTTTGGTGCGAGGATAGAGCCACCCTGTGTACTTTTCTTTAGAGAACAGATAAGGCACAGGGTTGAGGATAATGGAGAGATGTCACTGAGGAATGTATCCAACAGCACCCTATTAGCCATTAGGGCAGAGCGGGACGGCCATGCTTTGGTCTGTATTAAAAATATATCCTTCTTCTATCCCTTACTACTGCTCCCTGTATAAGGCCTCACATTAAAAAGCAGACACGTGAACGGGTGAAAACATAGTATACATGTTTGTTTGTTTTTTTTTCCAGAGGGGCCATTAAAACAAGGAACTGCAAACAGGTTTGTCTTAAACCATCTGTTTTGTCACTTTGCTACCAATGTCACAGAGCAGAAACCCATTTAGAAACAACACAAGCCTCTAGCTCACTTTAGATGAGTCACCAAACTAAGTATGCAAGCCTTCAAGCGTGAGTGGCCCAGAGGACATGAAGTCCTCCCTGGCATTGGTCACGTAAGCAGTTCTGATGTCCAAAAAGGCACAGCAGGGATTCAGGCATGTTGCGTGGCCTTACCCCCAAACCTCCATCCTGCTTTCCATAGTTAAAGACTAGCCTCTAGAACGAGTTAGTAAATAATGACTGTTCAGCTGTTCGATGGTTTAAACTGTTCACCAATAGGTGGCTTTCCTGAGTCATATAACATGTAGAAAACTACATTACATGCCACTTAGGCCTGGAGCCAGACATGGAATGGAGGAGGCTGTGGCTGGTGTTCATTACATTCCCATGAAAGGTCACTTGTTCCAGGGTGTCGGAGCCAAAGTCCCTTCGAGGGTGAAAAGGGATAGGATATGATTGTGTAAGACCTAGGGGTCAAATTTTTCACCTCTGTGTATGTGATAGAAAGACACAGAGAGATAGGAGAGAGCTCTGACATTAACAAGTTACCACGTGGCGAGCCAACAGTGGTGCTGGTGTTGGAGGGAAGGTCATGTACCTAGTGCTGCTGAGGGTTCATTGTGCATGACTCAGAGGTGGACATACAGAGAGGGACACACACACTGAATACCAATGTCATGTTAGACATTCAACCCATGGCAAGTAGCTTGGCGAGCTTTAATCCATGCACTGGTCAAAGGGAGAATAGAAAATATGTGGGCATGTAGAGGCGTTCTTTTTCTTTTCTCCCAGCCGTTTTCTTTTGTGCACTTTCTCCACCACTGTTTAAGTCTCAATATTTGCTTTGGGTTGAGCTGCTGAGCACTTCAATCTTAAGCCAACAGTTTTCACAGGGGAAGAAATACTCCTGTCTGAGGATGAACTAAAGTTCTTATCATCATCCAAAAGGCAGAAATACCATTATTGATGCACATAAAGGTCAAGAGGAGCTTATTGATTGTTGGAGAGGGACTGTGAAATTCAGTGCCCCCGATTTTAGTACCCAGTTATTTCAACCTTCTCAGCAGAAGTTATACCTGATGGGATGTCTGCTGTAAATGCATCAAGACTGCACTAAAAACTACTATACATTATACAGATGTGATACATCATAATGGATGTTGGCTGAAAGGCAAGAGATTATTGCCTGCCATATGATAATAAAAGCGGGAAAAAGGTTGTGGAAGCACTTACTTTATGTGTATGTGGTATTGCATAATACCTCATCCGGACCTGAGAGCTTTAAAATGATATTAAGTCTGCATCTGTAGTTGTGTGTAAATCTATTTAACAGCTGCCTTCAATATTCTATTGCTGATGTCGGCAGAGCTGCAAATTGACAGTTTACATCAACCAATAAATCAACGTGAAATAAGTTAATATAATTTAAATACATTTTCATGACATTTGATGTCCAGTTTATATTGGCAATGATGAGGAAAACATCACCTTAATCATCTCATTAATATTAATGATAGTCACCAATAGATGAATGACATAAATGATATTTGAAGATAATGAATGCAACTTAATTTTACTTTCTTGAACAGTGACACTGTTCTCTAGTCTCATTTGTCAATGCGCACACACTTTTGTCTAGCCGGGTTTTCACCAAAATTATACACATGGGTTGATCATTGTAGTCTTTGTCAGTACTCAAATTATCTCCAGACTGCTGCTCCATGATGGTTGCATGGTAACTAATGAGAGTGTAGAGAGGCAATGTGTGAAGATTCACAGACTGAAAATGATGCCAATTGTGGAGAGGTATACACGAAAAGAAATGTAGTCAATTAAAAAAAAAAAAAAAAAAAAAAACGTCATTTAAAGTGTGTGAATGTGTGAATCTATGAAGACACTCCAATTTTTTATTTTTTTTAATCCTATTGTAAAATGAACTGTCATATTAAAATGATCCCCACTCTATATTTAAAACTCATAACAAGCTAATGAGCAAAAGGGGATTGACCTCAGTCCCCAGACATAATACTGGGTGATAAAGTATTTAGTAGACAAGAACAGTTTAAGATATTAATGTAACATGGACCCAAGAGCTGGAGTTGGTTGGTTTGGATATTGTGCAGCACAAAGAAAAGCTACAAACAGAAAAGAACACGAGAATGTTGTTTGCTTCAGAAATTTCCCAATGGTTAATTACATGAATGACATTGAGTTGGCTGTAAAGTGTAATTACACATCTCAGAACTACTCTATTTAAAGTTTTAGTTACTGAAAGTCCTTTAGAGTGACTCTTGAAGTGAACGTGTCCCCTCCTTGCTCACAGTCTATATTAAGCCGGCTAGCATATAGGGCAGACGTGGACATACTTGTGCATTTAGGATATCTAGTGAGGATGTACACGCTCTCTCTGTCTCTCATGTACATTCACATTCACAAATCCTAATCCCCTACTAGTCCTCTGTCAGGGTTTCTCATGAACTGGTATGTTAACATAGCCTCCAGGAAAGTAGCTGTTCAAATTACGTAATGGACAGAGCAGAGACAAACTCAACTAGGGTGCAGCGAGGATTTGACTTGGTGCTGTAATGGAGAGAGTTCGGGCGGAGTATAATGTATGAAGAAAGCCAGCCTCTAACGATAACAGTATTGATTTATTTCCACTGCTCAGGAATAGATGATACATCAGTCTGACTTAAGAGACATCGTAGACTCATCTCAGGCCTCCTGTTCCAAGACAATGTCATTAAAAATTGGCTTGAATAGGATTTGAAATAAGGTTACCAGTTGACTTATGGTGTAGTGCATTAAAATAACTGCATGGTTAGTAACTGCACTTGAAAAGTTAAAGTACAGGTCGAAGAAAACAGTGGACAGTTTAGGCATTAAGGATAAAACTGTCCTTAAAATCTGTCCTATTATTTGTTAAAGTGAAGTGACAACTCTCCCAGTTACAGTACTTACTGTTCTGATCTGATGCCACTAGAATGTAAAACAGTAGAAATTACTCAATCAAGAGTTACACAAGAACAATCTCACAATCTCAAAGGAAGAGACTGAGTGCAAGTAATTTAAGTCATCTAAATGTGCCACGCAGAAACTGAATTAATCATCCATGCAGCACAAGCATGAATACTGATAACTTTTTCTTAGTTGACAAAACCATTAAACTTAAAGTAGTATCTGATTTTGTTTTCTGGCCTGGTTGTGAGTAGAAGAGCAATAACATGAAAACAAAACTTTGACATATTATCACCTGAAGAAGTTGGTATAGTCAATGTGTTGCATAACTACACACCCAGCAGACACAAGGCAACAATAGGATTAATTTTTGAGTGGTGTTTCTGGCCCCATGAATAAATATGTCCAATATTCACTCTTCTTTTAGCCCTGGTTAGGTATTCATCATCTCCTGATTACTAAGCAGTTAAATGCCTCACTATGTTGAGCAGGTTGGCACTAACTTTGTCCGCTTGCAGTTTGGTATCTAGTGGGTTTATCCCAGCTTTTTCTTTGAAAGCTGCTGGCTGCTGCTGGAAGGAGGGTAGTTGGGAGTGTTGGGACTGAACCAAAGAGTATGGGTGGGCCATAAACCCAAAACATTGAGCTGAAAGATGCCAAAATGATCTGTCTAGCGGTGGGAAAATAGAGTCGGGCGATAATTCTTTATCGTGGGTTCATCATCATGAGCAGCCACTTTCACATTTATATAGTCATTTGAGCGATTGCAAATATAAAAATGTTGATTAGTATAGCTGTAAGCAGCCTACATAAAGAAATAATATGTAGACATTTTTTTGATTGTGTGATCTGTTTCACATCTCAGTAACCCCATGTCCAGATCCATGCATTGCCATGGTGTCTTCTTTTTTTTTTTTTTTTTTAAGTATATTTTTTGGGCTTTTTTATGCCTTTATTTGATAGTACATTAGAGAGACAGGAAATGGGGAGGCAGAGAGAGGGGGAATGACATGCAGCAAAGGCCGTCCAATGCACTATTCGAACTGGGGCCAACTGCAGCGAGGACTGTAGCCTCTACACATGGGGCGCCTGCTTAGACCACTACGCCACTCGATGCCACTCGATGCCCCCCATGGTGTCTTTTTTTGATGCAGTGACATATGAATTAAAGACAATAGAGGGCTTCCATCATTGTATGGCTTTTCTACCACAAATGTCCTGCGCTATACTCGGTAGCTTAGGGTAGTAACCTGAATTACTTTCTCTGTTGTAGATGCTCCCAATGTAATTCACTTACTTCAGCTCTTCACTGTTCAATGCACAGATATTTTCAATGCAGTATCTCCAACTCCAGTTGACCTGGAGGTCAGTAGAACAAATATGAGGTCTGACACCAAATATCTAGAGGATGGTGGATTCCATTCACTCACGCCATTAGTATTTGCAGGGAACATTTTTTTGTGTGTGTGTTAGACTTAGTCTTTTTAGTCCTTTATTTATTATGCTTTGATATGTCACACCCCTTAGGTGGCAAAATATTTTCAACCCACTCTGTTTCATTTTTTATAACCCTTTCATTAAGCCATATCTTTTCCACCTGGGTTCCTCTTTCCCACCTGAAGAGATGGCAGCAACCTGCTACGCATATCAACAGATTCAGCAAAAAAAAAAAAAAAAAAGAGAAAAATATATAGCATACACAAACGTTGTATATATTACACATAAATATAGAAAAATACAACAAGCTCATGGAGAGGAAAGTCACAAGGGATGTCGGAGGGAGTGGATGAGTTGTGTGAGAAGAGCACTAAAACAACCTATGCTCTGACTTGCATTATTCATGCTAGTAGGTTTAGATACACATGCCTCCCTATAGAGTTTTAGTAATCCATTTAGATTAAACTCCTGTGCCACTTAAATGCAGTAAAAGAACAGACATTAAGTGGGTTGTTTGTATACTGAAAAGAGGATTTTTATGTCACCAGTGACAATACATAACATATGAGTAGGTGTTTGCTCATTAGCAGAACCAATTAGCCTAATGTGAATGATGAGGAAGGTGATGATTGTGTTGGTGGGATGATGATGATGGCGATCATGGTGATAGAATAAGGGCGTAAGCAAGATGAAGTGTTTTTTATAATCCTGTTCATAGGAAGATAAACAAGAAAAAGGAAACTCGGATAAATGCATGTAAACGCAACATCATAGGCATCATTCCCTCATATGAAGGGAGCTGTACATTACACATTAGATCAGTGTGAGCACCTGTCTCAGCCATTATAAGTTCAGGTATCAACAGTCATCGCTCTTGGCATGGGCACAGCCATGAGACTTGGCATTCTGTTGTGTGTACTTTGCAGCACTTTGTCAATTTCCCACCGACTTGGCTGTGAGTTCAACATTTAAAAATGAGAATGCACGAGAATGATGCGAAGTAGTAAGAATGAACAAGCATGATGTTTCAGCCTGTGAGTCACACACATTTTGTAAAGCACTGCCATCAAAGTAACACTAGGCAAGACTATTTGTGAAGGACTGAGAGCTGCCTGTTAATATTATGAGGTATAACATATACTGTAGGAACAGATTCCATATACTCGGTCATGCTGCTGTAACACTCCACTAGTGCTCTAAATTTGTATTAATCCATGTCTGAAAATAGTTCCAAACAAATGCACTATTTAACATGTTAAATTTGCTACTGGATAACTGTGCCTGGCAGTTTTAGGATATTACTGAGCCCTTTTCTTTCAAAAACAGATATATCTTCATTGAAGATGCTGTACAGGTTCAGTGGCACAGATAAGTTAGGGTGAGGGCATAGTGTTTCACTTTAGTCTTTTGCTTGCATGTGTTAACAAAAACACAGAACAACACTAGTGCTATCCTTTAAAATTACAAACATATATATTTCTCTCAAATAATAATTCTCAGCCCACAAATACCAGTTAGTTGGCATTCACACTCTTGCTAATGTAAGCTAGCAATGCTAAAAGTAGCAAATGCAGTTCAGAAAGTACCTCACACAGAGATACTTGCAGAATTCTAACACTTGATTGCAGATTTGGAATCAGAGAAGTACTTACTTAGTCAATAGGGATGCTAACAGTTGGAAACAAAGTCAATAAGATATGGCAAACAAATCCAAATTACCGAGGGTGATAGGCAGTCAATCAAAATGCAGGCAGATGGCCATGTAAACAGGTAGAGACAGGGAGCAGAATGAAGGCTATAAAAAATAAGGCAATAACACAACACAGAGAAGCTGAACAAACTGTGAGTGATCCTCTCTCTCTCTATATATATATATGTTCAGTATATTGGAGATCATTGCACATGAGGTGCAAGTGGGTGAGCAGGTGACTGGATTGGATTACTGTGGAAAACTCAAGAGCAACAGCTGATGGCCAGGTGGGGAGTGGCACATCTGAAAGAGGTTAGTATTCAGAAGACAGGGAATAGCGAGAGGAGCTAGAAGCAGAGGAGGGTGGAGAGGTAGATGGAGCAGCTGTCGCCATGACAAGATTACCACAGGTTTCCGTGCAGTCAAAATCTCACAAGCTGTGTGTGCAAAGATGTCTGAAACCATTAGACCACCATTATTTCGGTTGTCACTGTAGGCTTGTCTTTATATCTTATCTGTTGTTTTCCACACCACGTTTCTTCAGTTGACCGAACTTTTTGGCTTTTTGTTTTCATGAATTTAAATGTAATCTTTAAATGCACTTTTCTTCCATGTTCCAGCACAGTGGGCAGTATTGCTGCATTTGATTTATATTTCTCAGGATGTGCTCATAATTTGTTTTGCTGCTCCACCTCTTTATCTATCTCCCTAAATTTATTTTTTTAAGATCCTCTGACTTTTTTTTTTTTTTTTTTTTTTAAATCTAGTGCAACAGGTCAAAATTATTACTTATTCTGTGACTTGGTTATCCCCTGAGTTTTCTACTAATGCCAACTGTAGGATGAATGACCATGAAATATGGTACAGATATTAATTCTCCTCCCCCCATATTGATCGTCTCACTTGTCATCTACCTCCTTTATCAGGTCAAAATTTCACTTAGTTCAGTACTTTGGTAAATGAGTAGCACTGAATTAATGACATTCCCATCAGTCTAATTTTTAATGCTAATTAGCAAATGTTTGCATGTACCAAACTAAGATGGTGAGCGTGGTAAACATTCCCTGCTAACACACTCATCACAGGACATACACACACACACACACACACATGCGCACACACTGTCATAAAGCACCAAAGATGTCCTGCTTAGATCATTATTAATGTTACAGACACTGCTTATTGTACAATTAGTAACACAGCTCCAAATGTCAGGGGAAGGAAGGCGTGTAATCAATTCCCCCAGGTTAAACAAGCTCACTAGTTAGGCATCTGATTCACTGTTGCCTGTGACAGTGAATGATGGGGTGGATGTTTAGCCATCAGACAGCAGCCCGTTCCCTGCAGCTGTAGGTCTAACTCTTAAACAGCAGCATCTTGTTTTCTAGTCGGCGGGCAGAGTCTAGGGAATTGACGGCATATTGCCTCTGTGCCATTCGCTCATTGCAGGGCAATAATTTCCACACCTGTCCTGTGTCAAGCTGGTGTTACTCTACCTCTGTTATACTTGCTCCCTCTGTGTCTCTGGTCTCTCCTTCACTCTTGCATAGGCCCTCTCTCTGCCTGTTTGGTAATGACACAAGGCTGGGGCCCTGCTGCAGGGGGGATTAGACAGAGTTACAAATTGAAGTGGGTTAATCGGCTGGGCTGCCATTTCAGGAGGCATCTCTCAGTTCACTTGCCCCACTGCTCTATTTGTTTTTGTGTTACCACTCACACTCACTTGCTTTAAAGTTTTGGTTTAGTTATTCTGGTGCAAACAGTTAGAGACACACTTCTGCACATCTTATTATATGTTATGATTTGGATGACTTACGATCTTCATATATACATACATAGGCTATATGTTTATTCGTAGAGTCACCACAGATACACCATCTTCGTAGACATATTAGGAGCGATGATACAAAATCTAATGTAAGCCAACTTCAGGAAACAGCTCAAAAATACAATGTAAGGCAAATAAAATAAAATCAGGGCAAATTATAGCCTTTACATAATCATTGTCCAGTTTTAGAGGCAGTACAATTGCACACAAAGTCAATGGAAAGTCACAATTACATGCAAAGTCACTCAGAGAGGCACAAATTGACATGAATTGAGTCTGTGTCTGTTGAGTTAAAAATATTTCAACTTTTTTTTTTTCCCACATGTGCCGGCCCTATATTTATCTGGTTCATGAGCAAGCAGAAGAAAAACACAGACACAAGCCCACACGCACAGTTGGTGTGCCCATTGCTAACTAAGTCACAGCTCATGTTTCTACAGTTGGTGAAGCAGCTACAGTAAGTCCAGAAGCGAAGGTCGTGCAAATGAATCACTTTCTGTCTGGACAGAGCTTAAATGTTTGCTGAAACAACAACAAAAAAAATTAAAATAAATAAAGTAATATGTGATTTATTTGGCCAAAATCTCTGGACTCACAGGATGACAAAGGTTATCCCTGTTGATCTCGCACCGTTTCCTCTAGACTCTCTAGACTGCTAAGTAAACAGCTGCTTTGTAGCAATAGCCAAACCTACAGATAGCTCCTTTGAAGATCTTAGATACAGTGACTGCAAACATTTATATGCAAGTTATAACACATACAGAGAGGCAACAAAGAGTTGTCCACTGTGTTAATCAGTTTTATCGGGGGGGGGGGGGCTAAAAGTCTGAGACAACTTTTCCATTCAAGTGAGTGGAGGTGGATAGGGAGCAATATTATTGATGAGTTTTACCTACAAAGATGACTTTTTCATAAACTGCTAAATATTATTTCCAACACATGTAAAACCTTCAAGCATTCCAGCCTTGAGTGTGTAAGCATCTCTGCTGAGTGTTGTGTAGAGGGGATAACACTCATCACTGTGTGAGACCTATTTTTAGACTGTTAATCAAGGTAACATGTTCAGACTGACACACTCAGTATGATATCCCATAAAGTGAGTAGAGTGAGATTGCTTCATTTCGGCTCATCCACCCACGGCGACCTAACAGAGGTCAAAATGATGTGTGTGTGTGTGTGAGATTGTGTTAAGTGTGTGAGTGTGCATGCAGGCTTGTGTATGCCTCAACCCCATGGTCTAGCACAGGGTTTTGACACAGAGCTACTTATCTGTGTATGTATGCATATATAGGTCTGTTTCTTTTCTGTTTATCTCACATACATATCTGCTTTCCAGTTCTGTTTTGGGATTTACTCCAAAAAGAGAATAAATGAGTCTGAACTGAGTCTAAATAAAAGCTGTGTAACTGGTTGTGGTCCAGCAGGTCAGAATAGCAATATTGAATGATTAATGTGGAGGTTGCGATGGAAAGATTCCCAGATGAAAATATAGTTGATATTAAGTGTCAAAATATGCCCTAAAGACTAGTGAATTTTCGTGTTAACAAACATGGCCGGTGGAGTTGCTGCACTTGGTCTCAGCTTCTACGTTCAATTTTCTTCGACTGTCTCTGTGATTTTTGTGTTTCAGTGTAGCTGATTACACAACACAGTCGTTGTCACTGACATATCTTTCTGTTTCCATTGTCAGACAACTGTATATGTATTAAACAGTGATTTAATAGTTATATGATCAATGCTGCCTGTTCATAATAACCTCTCAGCTCCTGTATAGAGAGTCTAAATCAAATCACTGTTTCATACACATGTAGCCGACAACGGCATGAACATTTGTCACTGACATCTGGAGACCATTTTCAAAAAGCTGTACTTTGGGAGGGTTTGATAATGCGTTTGTGGATAAATGGCTAAAACAAGGAGAAATGGTGCATGTTTCTCACAAGATGAATCCATTTTCTGACATGGCTCTGCTGCTCTGTTTTGCCATCACAGCCATATAATTGCTCTTGTGGGTCACTGTGGTTTGTCTCACGTCTTGCACTAACACACAGATTTCACAGCACGTGGAAACTCATACTGCCAGCTGTCAATGGAGCATAGGGCTAGATTCTACTCTATCACAGCTTGTCAAAATGCAAGAACTTGATAATGGCCAAACAGAAGAGACGATGGGTGTGGATTGGTTTTCACAGCAGCTGAACATGACACCGAGAGCCGATAATGGGATATTGTTGAGAGGGGTAATGCAGCAGTTGCTCTTGGCTTTGTGGGATACTTTAGACATCACTTCGGTTTTTTCAGTTGTATGCATTTTGACTTTTATTTTATAGAACTGCATTTCAAGTGTTCATTTTGCAAGTTACATTTTGATTTTAAGTTGAAATGCCCATTTTTTTACAGGGCAAAATCAGAAAAAAACTCCAACATATTATTGTCTTCTCAGACTTGTTGCTCAGGGTCTTAGGAGCTTCCTTTCTTCCTTTCTTCCCCTTTCTCTTTGATTCCAGGAAGTGACACGGTTGGGAAAACGAAGCTGAGAACAAGCGCTGCTATTGTATGTTGTGCTATTATGTTGAGTTTTACATCAGCATTTCTGCTAAAGACAAAGCCTGAAAGAGTTTCTTGCTTTTTTAAATTATTCAGGATTATAATTGTCAGCTGTGGGAGTGTATTCAAGGAAAAGATAAATCAAAAAGAAAACCTGGATGAGATGTTTTGAAACACGTTTTGAAACGCTTTCCTTCTGGTGAATAAACTTTCTCCCCTCTTGCATGTGCATCGCCCATGTGTGACGATCGCATGTAAGAAATGGGTGTCCAATCCTTTTGCATTTGCGTATGTGGTCGTATTCTGTACACTGATGCACTTAGGATTTCCTAAGTGTGTTCTATTTGTCTGTGGTGTTGCAATGCTAAGTGTTTTATTGTTTGGTAGGTAGTGGGAGAGCTTGCCAGGAAGACACAGGAGGATACAGTTATGTTTTATCACCCTTTCCCCCTCTATGGAAACGTATATATTTTATGTTCATATACAGAACAATGCAGTGTAAGTAATGTTTTCTGCTCAATATATACCCAGACTGCTCTTTGTTTGATCAATATCAAAGTTTAAGAAAGGATTACAAAAAAAACTTTTTGTTGTGTTTTATTGATAGATTTTATTTCCAAAAGTGAAAATACTGTAAGCAAAAGTGGGATTGTAGATTTTTTTTTTTTTTTTTTTATGATTATTATTATTTGTTTTTGCCAATGGCAGTGACATGAAAAACAAGTCTATAATCTTGATCTCTCTCACCAGTTAAAGAGGTCAGTTAGGTTGAGTTGAGGAGAGGAACAACTCACTGGGAAAACAAATAAATTTGGAGATTAGTGCTGACCGCAATGTATGCTCGGGTTAGTGCGAGATGCACTTTCATTTTGGACTACTACGGGTATTAGGGCTTCTTCATGTTCACATCAAGTTATTATTGCTTGTTTTTGCATGTAAGAAACCACATTTCGGTTGAACATGTTAAGTTTGAGCATAAAAAAATAATTAGAGTGGCTTAGTCCTCGAAGTAGGACAAAAATATGAAAAATATCATTGACATGTTTTATACATGTTGTACGTACACCTTCTGGTTAAAGTGCAAGCTGTGCATGAGACATCTGCCACACCTGCAACAGAGTGGAGGTGAATACAATTCCATTTTCACTGATATTCCACTGACCACACTGTCAGCTTTTTTTTTCATTAGGACAATTTCTTCGATATAAAATAGTCCAACTTTCAGAAGAGTGTTTCCCTGGAAAGTTTTTGACCATTTCCAGCACTGATTGTATCACACTTGCACCTCTGATTGTACATTTATCTCCTTTTCTATGAGTGCAGTTGCAAAAAATTTGGAGATTTCAGCGGTTTTCATTCAAGCCAGTTTGAATGAAAACCATTGCATTGAATGTTTTTAAGACATCTTTTTCCTGAGGTTAAGAAACGAGAAGAAGAAGAAAAACACTGCTTTGCTTATACTGAACAATGGCTTTACAGCGAGCTAGCCACTTTATGTCACACCCATCAATACTATTTTTGTGTTGTTTTTTTTTTTTTGTAAGTGGTATTGTGAAGATGGACTGAATTACTTTCCACAATAACTTGTCTCTGTCGTTATCCTTGTGTATTTCATTGCCACACAAACACACACACGCACATTCTGACACCTTCCAAAAGCACCCCTGTGTCTCTTGTAGGTCAGTCCAACTGTGAGGAGATATTGCTTCTTCAAGGGTGTCCTTGCTCAAGGAGATACTGTATACAGGCCATCAAATCTGAACTCGCACCACTCTGTACATGGACAAAGAAAAAAGCCATACACCTAGAGACACACGGACAACACTTGCCAAAACTGGATTTGTGGTCCGGATACGCGTTGATAACCAGTTTTCTGTACTCACTCGGGCTGTATATGTGCCATCGATCCACAGATGTCCGTATATTGCATTATCTTACTGTTGACAATGTGTAGATGTGGCGTGTGCTTCTTGGTACTCAGTTTGAATAGCAATCAGCTTTGTCCCTCAGTTCCCCAGACCTCCATAATGCATGAGGCGTGGGACTCCACCGGTGGATCAGTGTATTGGTATATGTGTTGTGTATGTGGGCTATAGTCGAAGGACAGCTGCCCATAACTTTAGCAGGCACCAGGAAGAAGGATTAAGGCAAGTTTGTCATAAAAGAGTAATACACTAATACGTGCACACACACGCATGTGCACACAATCTCTTTGTGGTGGAGAAGCGGTAAGTGGGACAAATGGCGTGCGCATAGACAACCCCCCCACCCCCCCACCCCCCAACCCTTCTCTTTGGCCAGCTAACCTTCCATCTCGTGTGAATGACAGCTGAGATTGAAACCTCCATCAACTTCCCCCAGTCTTCCAGTGGGATTCAAAAGCACCCCAATAATCTGCGTCCTGCTCTGCCCTCTCTTCCCTTCCACATCATACCCCCCCACACACACCCTTCACCACCACCCCCCTCTCTGAATTGCCACTCCACTCTACTCCTCTCCAGGGACACAAAAGGGCCTGCAGATGCTCCAATCGACTCTAATAAATTGTATGTAGGCAGTTAAGCTGCATGACTGCCAACTGGCAAAGCTGTGAACCTCTGCTTTGGGAGAGCACTGAGGGAAAGAGGGAGAGAGAGAGGGAGAGAGAGAGAGAGAGAGAGAGAGAGAGAAAGGTTCCTCTAAATTTGATTCACCTTCAGCAGCGAGCTCTCTTGAAAGCTATGTCCAGGCCAGAGTAAATGATGAAAGAGTATGGAGGGAAAAGGGAATATATATACAGAGAGAGAGAGAGAGAGAGAGAGGGAGAGAGGGGACACTTGGAAATAGAGAGAGAGGAGCGCTGTGATGGAAAGTGAGGTTAGACAAAGTACAAGTAAACAAACAAGAGTCTGGGCTTTATTGAAATCTGTCATCTAGTTTCCAACATGCCATAAACTAAAGAAATGCTCTTGAGGGAGTAAAATACAAAAAGTGCACTGAGTCTAAGAGCTTTGGTCAGAGTAATGCCCCGAGACCTTAATAACACACAAAAATGCACACACACACACACACACACACACACACACACACACACACACACACACACACACACACACACACACTCAATGTCTGGCTGACCAGCAATTTTTGCAAATTATCCTAAAAGCACACGTAGGCATTTACATATGCCCGTGTAAAAGTATATTGTAATTCTTTTCATATGATTGAATAATCGATGATTATTGGATAATCTATGAATTATTTAATAATAGCTAGAGTGATACAAAAATTTTGAGGCCTCTATGAGAACAAAATATGAGATAAAAAAACAAAAACAGGAACAATATAACAATAAATATTCATTTTATTTTCTAAAAATAACCTTGTAAGTGCTCTCTGGTGGACAGAGAATGTAATGACACTATTTCAAAATGGCCTCAGACATACTGCCCCTGTCATAGTATTTGCGTTGTTGATTTTTTTTTCTTCTTAAATCAATTTAGATACTATAGTTTCAGCTGTCAGTCTGACTGTTGTGTTAAAAAATAGTAACATTATTTATTCTGGAGCAAATGGGGCAAATGATACCCCTGCAGCAGCCCCCGTATGCTTTCCTGTTGCAGATTTACTACACGCAGTGCACAAGCTGTTCCAGATACAGAGCTGAATCCCGAGGACTCGCTGCACATATATCTCCAGAGACTGGGGAATATACAGTATGTCACTCAGCTCTGTGGGGATCAGCATGTTTATTATTAGGCCATCTTTGGAAACGCTGTACCCTATGCCACCCTGTTGCTGACGGCACGAGGACCATGTGAGAAAGGAAATTGAAAGCCACTTGTTGTTGGAGGGCGTTTTTGGGAAGAACTGAAGTAGGTGGATGATAGAGTGCGGTATGGACATATGGCTGAGTGGTGGGGGGATCACATTTCCTCCCCACTAAAGGTATTTGAAGGAGAGGAGGGGAAGGAGAGAGTGAGATAGACAAAGAGGATGGAGGCAGAGGAGGATTCAGAGGCTGGCTGCTTTTGGATTCAGTCCTACACTTCAAGGTCACTGCACTATAGAAATAATTTAAAGCAACATATACCTCTTTCAGGTTTACAACCCACCCACCTCAAAAAGAGAATATTATTCAAGATCAAAATCACATCGCAATCACACGTTTTGCCAATGAATAAATAAAATACGCAGTCCATTTTTGCCAATCAATCATTTGGTTGACCTGAATGCAAAATATGCCATTCTTGGAAAATAATTTACATCAGTGAGCTCTGGGGAGGAGATATTGAAATCAGATTCTTTTGCAGGGCCCTTCAGAACCAATGTAGCACCTCAGATCCAACACCTGTCATGTTCTCTATACAGCTCCCTTGGCTGTGTGCTGTTTAGTGGTAATGATCTAAGCCATTCACACTCTCCTCCAATGTGTTCTCGTATCCCTTTTTTTTAAATTTTTTTTTATTTTACCCCTACTGCATGCAAATAGATGCAACAGGAGCTCCTCTGAGAATCAGATGTGTAGATGGGGGGGGGGGATGTAGGAGAGAGAGGGGAAGATATAGGGAGAAGCAGATGGAGGGAGATTTCTATAAAGGAATGAAGGTAAATGGGGAGAAAAAATAACACATGAAAGAGAGGGAAAAAAGGAATGGATGGGGCAGATGAGAGGGATAAAAGAGGACGAGAGGGGAAAGAGTAGAGGGAGGTCATTGCTGGTGCTGAAATCAGAGACTGGGAGTGAAGAGCTGTGAGAATAAAAGCAATTTGCATCACTGCTCCACTGAGCCTTCCAATGCCTTTCATTTACCCCCCCCCGCCTACACACACACACACACACACACACACACACACCACACACCACACACACACAACCCCATCCCTTCCAGCAAACTCGCCACACCATTCCACAGCTAGCTCCCAAATGGAAAACTGGCATCAAGGGTAATGGGAAGAAAGAGACATATAACCAGCACTCACTATTTACTACACTGAAGTGGCGACTCTAGTGGCTGCATAAATGATAACTCCTGTCTGTCAGGAGTGAAGGCCGAAGTATGACAATGTTACAAAACATGTTTTATTTGAACCATGTTTCTTAACCTAATTTTTTTTTGTTATTGTTTTATGTTTTTTTACCCAAACTATGATCTAACCTGCAATAGTTCATTTTATAGCCACTTGGGGGCAGCAGAAACAAACCTCTGAACACAGTATTGACATATTAGCAGGGGGCAAACGTGTTAGCAGTCACCTGTTGAAGCAACGTCAGAATTGATTTCAAGTTGTGTTTCTGTCTATATATGTAGGTCCAATATTCACTCTCTGTCGTTCGTCTCCTCTCTTAACTGCTGAGGGAAATACAGGGCTGCTTAGCGGCTATATTCTGTTTGCTAACTTTGCCTGTCTTGGTTCTGGGCAGGTAGTGTCCTGTCATTTCTTTGCTGAAAACAGCTGCCTGCCAAGGCCAAGAATGAGTGAGTGTGGCCCAAAACAGTAAAGCTGTGGGACCAAACCCAAACCAAAACAATGAGTTGAAAAATACTAGCTCTATTTAGAGCCTAGGGGAGTTGGGTCATAATTCTCTGTGGCTTTGTCATTACAAGCAGCATTTACATTAGACATAGTGATCTCATCCATGCTTTTTTATTGTAAAAATATTGATTATAGCCACTACAACCAAATCATTTTTATACCTAAATTAATCAAAAGTTTAATCATGGTGGAAAATTCTTGTGTATGTCTGTTGTGAAAGTAATGACAAAAAATGACATTTTGTTGATTAGTAGGCTACATTAGGACTTACTTACTTACCATGGAAATGAGATTTTCTTTGTAAAGTGTGAATTAGAAAAGACAAGACAAAGACAAAAAGAGACGAAAGAAAGTTGCACCAACTGAAAGATTTCACATAGCAGAGTTTAGAGTTGGACTTGTAACACAGCTTCAGTCTAATATTCGTTTTTCATGCTGTTCTCAGTCCAAGAGAAGCCATGTAGTACAGGGGTGGGGATGAGATGTGAAGGGTTAGTAGACAGGGCAGATTGGAAGATGACTGTGGTTGATGAGGTCAGAGTGGGCAGCTTGAGCATCCTTTTCTGTTTTGATAACTTGTTTTTCGTTCACTGCTGATCTGTTTGCCAAAGACATAGAAGTTGGACATTGTTTTGTTTTTTTTTATACTGAGAAAAAGCAGCTTCACATAGAGGCTGAGACAATATATGGCACAGATGAGTCTTTACAAGTCTTTCCATTTGAGCAATGTGAGATGGTTACTTACTAACACTTTTGGCATCCGTGAGTCTGCCTGGCAGTCAAATCATATCAGGCTCAAACTGCAATATCCATGGCATGAAATGCCAATATGAGATTTGTACAATCAGTACAATTTGGCTGCCTGAAGGGCTGACTGACCAAGCATATACTGTAGCCTGGATATAGAAACGTCTGGGAGCTTTGTCTCTGTCTGAGAAATCTGTCCACACAATGACTGTGGTAGTAAAATGCACCTTTTCAGTGACGGAACACAAACTTGTTTCAAAGTTTGAAGGAGCACTTTTTGGAACCCAGAATCTGAATGGGGCTATGTGTACACAGATCAGTTAAGAAACATAGTTCTCACCCATTACCACGACGCAGCGGTCAAGTCGCACTTCTAGACTTTATACATTTAACTGCGATTTTCTGGCAATTGCCGCATTGCAAGCTGATATGCACCTCTAGCAGCCCTGTCCTCGTTTGTTTAATCAGTTCTACTCATAGTTAATTAGCTATGATAAACAAAACACTGTGTCACTGAAAAAAGTGACTCTTGGAACCATTAGTTTTCCTTTCCTGTGTATTTTGGAGTTAAACAACTATACTTCAGACTTCAATTTCAGAGTTGATTTTCCTAACTGAATTTGAGGAGTGCTAAACTAAAGCACGCTGACATTTTATCAGGCTTCATCAAGGTATGTGATTTAATCTTAAAAAGAGAAGCCAGCAGCAGAGGGGACCTGAGCTGAACCCAAACAACTTTAAAGAACATTTAGTTCCAAATATAGGTTGTTACATTTGCCGGTGCAACTCAATATTGCAGTAGGAACAGTCTTATTTTGTTTTGCAGCACTGTGTTGTTGTGGTGGAAAAACAACTTTCAAACAAAAGTTTAAATTTGGAATACATAAAACAATTGGAACAACAGGAACGTTTTATTTCCATAACAGAGCTAGACTACCTTAAGTGGCTTTCACTCAGCATTTCTAAGTGATATATGAAGGCAACTGGACTTGTTTAAGGTTCTTGAAGACGAAAGGCTTCAGTTAGAATTGAAGAAGAGGTGGAGGGTCTTCAAGAGCCTTCGTATAGCGCTTAGAAATACCATGACATGAATGACTAAGAATCTTCAAAGACATATTCACTCAGCATTGCTCACATCAGGAGGGACTCTGGTCATTAAAAGTATCTGAGGCTTGACACCGGTTCATATAGCTTGGGGTAAGATGACTCGCGACGATGAGCAGGTCACGGTACTTATTTCAATATGTGCTGGCAAATAATTCTATCCTATTCCATTCCATCACTTGCAGAGGTGGCTACAAGCCACTGCAGAGCGGTGATGACAGTACCTCTTTCAGTGCAGCAGTGTATGCCGCCGGCGGACCAGGTGAGCGGAGTCAGCACATCATATGGAAAATGATCTTTCAGCACCAGATTCCTCCTCTGGCTGCGGGGGGAACACCCATGCAGACTTTTGATGATGATGATGTAGCTGCAACAGCACATGTATCAGTGAGCTGAGCAGCAGCATTAACTGTACTTGTTACCTTTGTTAAAATTCAGCACAGATGCAGTTTAAGGCGCATACATAGGAATAGTTGGAGGGAAGAGGAATAACCTTTAAAAAAGGAGTATTCCCTCCAACGATGATGATGTTCAGGGGTTTAGATAAAAGATAAACCGTGTACTGTAAATTTTCCTCTTCAGGGAAGGAAACTTTCAAGTTCAAATTTCACTTTTTTCCAATGAAAAACACAAGCGACACTGATCATAGACAGATTGTTTGGGCTGAATATAGTTTTTGTTTAACAACAAGTTTAACAAGAGATCTTCAAAAGGAGGAGGCATATTAATGCAGTTGGAAGCGCGTAGCGGAACTGGAAACCAGTTATCAGTTGCAATGGATTCTCACATTCTGTTTCAGCTTTGAGTGTGAGAATACGATGATCACTCTGTGTTGTCCTCTCCTTGCCAGCTCGGCTGCACAGCATATTCTGCTGCTCATAAATTCACCATCATTCCCCGGCATCACCCTCTCTTTCCATTTCTCTCTCTCTCTCTCTCTGTCTCTCTCTCTCACTCTCTCTCCAACATAGTTTATGTACTGATGCTCATTATGACTGTTGTTATGACAGCCTCCCTTGCACTCACATGCACACACCGCCGCTGCAGTTATTCTGGTGATTTACAACCTCCTCCTTCCACGGAGAGATAAAGAGAGATGTACACTATAGATGTCTTTGAGGAGAGCTTTATGTTCACGGTAAACTAGCCACAGTGGTACCTCCACGGGGCCCATCCCACAAAGCAAACCACAACTTCTTCGAGCAGACAGGCTTGCAATAACAAGCTCTCTTGGATGACAATGGAAACATTCACTCAGTTAAATAACCTAGTTGTCACCCCCCCCCCCCCCCCCCCCCCCCCCCCCCCCCCATAACTTTCCACAGCTACTCAAGAGTACTACAGATTTGAAAAGCTTTGTGCATATGCCAGCATGGCTGATGGGTTTTTTTTTTTTTTTTTTTTAGTGATGCAATACACATGACTCATGTTATCTAATCTCCGCTGTTAGAAAGCAGTGAGGAAGCTTGTAGAATGCACAGTGCCAGGTGAACAATCACAGCTGCATTGTTTCTTTCTTCTTCGATCCCTGTTCAGCCCATGCTGTGATCCCTGAAGCACAACAAACACACACACACAAACATGTACAGCACAAGTTTCTGTGTATACTCACACGCACAACATGCACTGATACACACATGAAGACAGTTGTATTGGGAGGATATGTGGCGTGTTTCTTGCTGTAAGGGATGTGCTTTTTTTAGCGGTTTAAATGTACAAATTTCTGATGCAACAGGAAGACGTATTGTGCATGTGTGTGTGTGTGTGTGTGTGTGCATGCATGCCCACAAGCAGGAGAAGTAGAGAAGCCTCCCTGACGTTTCATGTGTTTGATGCCTGTGTATCGATGAGTTCAGAGGAGATAGTTTAGGAGGACGACGTGGCAACAAGCATCTCTTCAGCCACACGTGCTGCGGTGCACAGCATTCCAGAAAGAGCGCATAGTGTGAGCTGTTACATAACCACCGACCAGGGATGGAACTGTTGGGAAGGCAGCATGTGAATTCAAGAATTTCATCGGTGCAAGTGTAAAGCCACACAGATATGAGGATTCAGTTGTTTGATGGGTGATTTTTTTTTTCCAAAAGTGAGAGCACAGATGTTTTGCTGTTTTGTGTTAGGAACCTGCTGCTTCATTTTGGCGTCAGTCTTTCAACATCTAATTTAGCCTCTGCATACCACTCCAAATGATTTTCTTCACACCATCCTATGTAAGGCATTCCAATGTTTATATCAGAATGGCAAAATGAAACTTTCAACAATCCCATGCTGCGTTTGACCCCCGGATCTACCCAAATCATTCTATTCCCGCTCCAAGTCCAATTATAGCGCTGGATGTAGTAGAATTGCCACTCTGCTATTTATGACTTTGAAAAACTCAATTCTCAAACTCTTAGTTGTCAGCACCCTGAGCCAAATAAGGTACAAACAACAACAACAACATGACAAAACCTATTTAAGTCAAACAAGGATTTCACTGAGAAAAGCTGCTCCCGTTTCCCAGACTCCATCCAGTCAATATCCAAGCCTCTGGTTCCCAAGGTGCTGTGGGATGTCAGATCTGTAGCCGACGGGCATATTCAAAAATGCATGTTCAGCCTCTTTGCCAGGAAGTGGATGTGCCAGTCATGACAAAAAAGTTCCCTTAGACAGCAAGTTTATTTAACTTAGTTTTTCATGGATGATTGGTAGGCTTCTTACTTCAGTGAGCTACATGAGCATCTGACTGCTGGCTTGACTGTTTTATCGTGTCCTAGATTTACCGTCAGGGAATTTCACTGCCAGTTTTCAAACTTCCTCTGTTCGTTAATAAAATATTAACCTACTGTAGGTTTTTTTTTTCCAGTTTTTATGTGTGTGCATGTGCATCGTGTTATAACAATAGAAAATATGCATTTGGATGTGCAGTGCAATCCTGAATTTGATCACAATCAATGATCTGACCACTTTGAATTTGAATTTTAAGATTGTAATGCATTGACTGAACTATATATTAGGAATTTTGTTTGTTTGTTTTGTTTTTATCTCATGAAATAGTTATGTTTTCACATTCTTCCATTTCCCTTCCTGTTCGCAAATCCGATTTCCTGATTTGGCGCATTGTCTCCACCAACTGTCGCCCGTAAGCTCAAATACGTATTGTATTGCATGCCCGCAAAAATATTGCTCTGCAGCATAACCAGTGGTCAGAAACCTCCACAGGGTACCTTTAAGTGTCCCAATAAATTTAATAAATGATATATAATAAATACATAATATGAGCTAGCCTTAGTAACACTGCTGCTGGGAGAATGGATATTATGTTCATCAGACTTTAATGTCTGACTGTGCTATGTAAAGCAGACATATACAGTCCCTCAAAGGCTTTGTGCTGTCTGTGCACGATTTGATGTGATGTGAGAGGATGGTCTACCATTCTAGTTCTGGGAAGAACAAACAGAGGGAAATGGGTGAATATGTTATGCAAGTACGACATAGTGCGCTCATTTCACAAACAGCACTTAATCCCAGAAAGACAGCTACTGACAAAGCAAATAGAGCATATAGGAGATATTTTGTAAAACAGATTTTTGAGGTTGCTCGGAGGGTATTTTCATTTGTCTGGAACATGTGGTCTCTCTCTCTCTCTCTCTCTCTCTCTCTCTCTCTCTCTCTCCCTCCCTTTCTTTCTCTTCTTTGTGTGTATGTATGAATGTCATATATGCACAAAAACACACACACATTAAAACCAACCGAGCAAGCCACGTACATATGCTTCACCCCTTTATCATAACAGACCCAAACTGACAAACACACAACACACACACACACACACACACACACACACACACACACACACACACCAAACCCAAACCCAAACCCATCTGTCTCTCTATCTCTGTCTCTCTCCCCTTCTCTGACACATACACATTCTTTCACACTGTCTGTCTTTACCTCATGTTTCTATGAATGGAAGGAATTCCCCATTGCTTTGTACTGAGAGTTTTTTGGACTGTACTGCTACTGTTCCGTTTGCTTTTAAGTGAACTTCATCCAATATTGAAGGCGAGTCTGGTCTAATTTGAAAGCTTGCAGTGGAGCAGCTATGTAAAATGTTTTGCTTTTTTGGAGTAACCGTCCCTTCAATCTCTTCTCTCTCTCTCTCTCTCCCTCTCTTCCTCCCTCTCTTGGCGCGTTCCCCATCACTTCAATCGTCACCCCTCCCCTCTGTTATTCCTCTTCCTCTCCCCCCACCCCTTCCCTCCCTCCCATCCCCCCCCCCCCACCCACCCTGTCTCCGTCCTCCTTTGCTCCCTCTCTGTGCACTTACAGGACTACACTTTGACGATGTACTTTCAGCAGGCCTGGCGAGACAAGCGGCTGTCCTACTCTGAGATCCCCCTCAACCTGACCTTAGATAACCGGGTGGCTGACCAGCTGTGGGTCCCCGACACCTACTTCCTCAACGACAAGAAATCGTTCGTCCACGGTGTCACAGTGAAAAATAGAATGATCCGACTGCACCCGGACGGCACCGTACTGTACGGTCTAAGGTGAGATTTTAATCTCTTGGAAAAACACTTTTGACTACACAACAAGACTAGGGGCTTAGATATTTCACATGTGTAAACAAACAGAAAAAAACAAACAAAAAAAACCATATCTGCCACATGCTGGATGAATACGGCACCAGATAATGATAGACTATGCTGCGCAAATTGTTGTAATTTCCACTTCATGTTGTCAAACACTTCCCACTTAATCCTTTGTACTTTCTATTTTTAAAATCAAATAAACAACCTGGGAGGAAAATCAAACTTCTACCAACTTTAATAAAACAATGAGTCAACAATTGCTGCATTGGTCTCAGTCAGTAATTAGCTCATTAGAGCCAGATGAAGAAAACTACTGATGTGAGGTGCAATATCACCCCTGAGTGAAAATTATAATGTTGATGAAGTGACCTACTTGTGTCCTCATTTGCAGGACATGTGCACATTACCAACTAAATGCTTCTGTGGTACTAAATTCAACTCCTTTGCAGGGACTCTAAATAATTTACATCACCACCAACAGTATGAAAAAGCACATAGAAGTACTTAGAATATTTACAGGTGTAAAGTCATAAAGTTTAACTGAAATTAAAATTAAATATAATTTTTTCTGCCCACCCAGGAAAGTTGCAATGCTTACATCAGTTTGCTAACCGGCGCATGTGTCAGCTGCAGCTTGAAAACCTTCCTGTAAATGTCATGTCAGTTAGTTTAGACGCTGGTGTGATTCTTACTTTTCAAAACCACTGCTAACAGAACACGCCCATGGTTTCTAAGCTGTACAGTTACTTTTTCTCTCTTCTTTGCCCTGTTATTGTGCAGTTTTCCGACTCCAATGTTAATCATATATGTGCACCGATACACCCCTGTCAGAGGCTGAGAGGAAAAGGAACATTTTTTGATAGTCCCTCAAAGACCTTTTCTTCTTCCATTCAATCATAAAATGCTCCGAACAAAGGCGTGAACATTGACAATTTGAATGCAGTCTTGTCAGATGATTGAAACATCATTCATCTTAGTAATGCATCCTACCAAAGAACAACTAAAGAGCATATGGTTGTACTTTTTAGTTTCCTCAAACGTAGTGTGATGGATGAGTTTCTCAGACAATGACAGCTTTCAACATTCAGCAAGTTTTTTGACACATTCCCAGCTACAAAGACTGGAGTGCAACTTTTACCAAACATCAGGTTTGATCTTTTTCTTTGTAAACACTTCTTCGTGGAGGCCACTTTCCCCAAGCTGAGACATTTGCATATTTGATATGTTGATATGACACGTCACAACTGTTTTCCTGTTGCCAAAAACAAACCCCACTATTCTACTCTATGAAATGATTGACCCGTTCCACTGAGTTTCAACCTCTCAAAGTTAACATGATGACAGTGCACTTCTAACACCTCACTGATGTCTCATCAGTTCATTTTGCAAATAGGTCTCTGATGCACAAACTCTATAAAAAGTTATTGAAAACCATAACATCTTAATGGCCGTCATGGCAGCGCATTGGCACTGCTGTGGGAGAATGAAATGAAATAGAGAGCGGGAGACAATGAAACAAAGAGGGAGAGAGAGAGAGGGGCGTTAAGGAGAGGATTAGAAAGAAATCTTGCCAACATTGCTCTCTTTGGTCTTCTTCATCCATGTTGTCTGTCTTCATTACTCACACACTGCCCCTGTTACAGTGCTCAGTGTGTTATAATTAGTTCAGGTTTCTTACACAAGGTTACATTATGTCTCTTGAACTGCCTCCACGTCAACCAAAGAAACATCTCTGCCAATATTTGTGTCGAAGTTCAAGTAGCTCTGACTCCAAACAAAAGGCTAGATAGTTGGTGGATATGGTGAGTGTGTAGGAGGAGAAGGAAGACCAATCAGATTCTTTAGAGATAAAGAGATAAAGAAAAGTGGTTATTAAAGAAAAAGACAGGTTTTAAGAAGAGAAAATAAGCCAAGAAGAAAACTTGCCCTCTTAACATGATATTTTCTTTGACTAAAGCTGGTCTCTTTCACATTTTATTCACCGCAGAACTAGTGCTAAGGCCTTGAGTTTTTTCTTCTCAACAGGAAAAAAAGATACAGTTCTGTATTATAGTCCTCTTTAAAAAGCTTTATAACCCTTTGACTATTCTTCTGCTGAACAAAAGCACAGTAATTAGATCCTTGGGTGTATTGTTATGACCGGCACCATGTTCTTCAAGTGAATCACAATTAGACTTTTTACAATTGTTTTTTTATGTTCATTGATGCATTTTATTGCCTCCAGGATAAATTGGAAACCCCCTGGTCAAAACCAAATCCTCCTGCCAAACTTTACTGTGTCGATTCACTATCATAACCATTCCTCCTGGATCAAAGCTGGAGCTAATAAAAAAGCAAAGCATTACACATCCGATTCCTACATACAGTAAACACAGCATCAAGAAAACTGCTTGGTGGGTTTTGAAGTTGTTTGATGATGTTTTTGTTGGTTTATTACAGCCCCCTGAATAGCGTCAGTCCCTTGGGACATCAATTTGACATCTAGTACTTCGGCTATTCATTTAATAAGAATGGTGCGTGATCATTCTCTCTTACGTCACTGACAATGTGCGCATTGTCTGGAACATAAAATTGGACACAAGCACACAGAAGAAAGCTAGACAGGCAGCAGCAGATTGTGAGGGTCAGATTATACTGAAATAGAACTCCAATAGTACAAATCTTCCTTGAGTCTGGCCATTTGGGTTAAAACGGATAACCCGCAGTATCAACCCAACCTCTGAATCCAATATGCAAATGAAAAAATCCATAATCACTTGGAATATGGGTCTGAGCATTTACATTGCGCAGCAGAAGTTATGACACAAAGTCAGCGCAAATATTACTTTGGATCAAGTGGGATTAGATTGAAACTGGGAGAAGAAATCCATCACCCTTGACACTCAATATCATGTAAGTAGGATGACCAGATTTTTTACAAATCCTAAATTGGGTCATAGGATCTTGTGCATGTCAATGAGTGCTCATAAATCCATGCAGCACATGCAGATACAGCATATTACTGTCCCCTCAAAGCCTAATAAAAATTACGCTGCTATTTAATATATTACGGCAATAAATTAGATTAGAGGACATGAAACCTTAATGGTCCTTGCGATGACAGTTGGGTGATTGCAGAAACATGTAGTAAAACCAAAGACCAAAGAAAATGAAATATGAATTAGAATAATGTGGGTTATGTGAATGATAATTTCTACACTCTGACATATCAAGGATAAATATATGAATTAAAATACACAATATTTATACATATATTCAGCATCAAGGAATAGTCTGACATTTTGGGGAATCAGTGAGTTTAGGATGAAACTAGAGCAAAGAGAAGACAAGCTTAGCTTTGAATGTAGACTGGAAGCAGGGGGGGGGGGGGGGGGGGGGGGGGGGCAGCTAGCGCAGCTCTGTCCAAACTTCAACAACACACCCAGCAAGACCTCTGCAGATCACTAATCAATATGTAGCATCTCATTTATTTAGTCTGTACACAAATTGAAATGTGCAAACAACAATTTGTGGTTTTACGAGGAGCTGCATGTTGGAAGTATTTCTAGGTGAACAACAGCCTGGCTCATTGATTACCTGGAGGCTAGCCATCACTTTGAGGTTGCCAGACAGCCAGCAGAGTTGTTGCACAGAGTTGCTGGGCAGATGGAGAAAACTGTTATTCATTGAAAAAACAGTTACAGCACATCATTTCCTGACAAGCATCAAGTCATCTTCAGGTAAAAAAAAGAAAAAAAAAGCAGCTATGATATGGAAAACTATGTGAAACACTATCTTTCCCAAAAATATTGTACAGTCCTGCTCAAAAGTATTGGCACCCTGGATTTCAAATGCATAATTTTGAATATCTTCAATGAAATAAGACACAAAATGTACCCCGGACACAATTATTGGCAACCTTTCGATCGCCTGTGCTTAATTTTCAGCATTCACACGACCTGAATTAACCAATGATTGATGGTTTTACCGCAGAGAGCAGCTGTCTGAGAGCATCAGAAATGCTATTATCACAAAACATAACAATTCCAAAAAGCTACAAGGCAACACCAATCTTGAAATCAATGTTTCAATGGTTCGTAATGGTATAGAGAAAGTTTCACAGTCACAGTTAAGATGCTCCCAGGAATGTGACGCTAAGGTGAAATAAAATGAGAGAAGTTTGTGAGGGCTGGTGCGGATTGTGGAAAAACAAAAAACACCACTCTAAAGCACTTCAGGCTGACCTGGAGCAATCTGGAGTGGTGGTTTCGGCCCGTGAAATACACTGCACACTAAACCAAGGAGGGCTCCATGGGCGAAGGCCAAGGAGGGTACCGCTATTCAGAGGCAGGCACAAAGAGGGAAGACTGATATTTAGAAGAACTTTCATGAATAAGCCAGTGTCTTGCTGGGATGATGTTTTATGGACAGATGAAACCAAAGAAAAGCTCTTTGGGAATGCAGTGCATCAATTTGTGTATAGGTGATGAAATGAAGCCCACAAGGAAAACAGCACTCTACCTACAGTAAAACATGGTGGAGGCTCTATCATAATGTGGGGCTGCTTTGTTGTCTCTGGTACTGGAGGCGTTGAATCTATCAAAGGAATGATGAAATCAGAAGATCAACATGGCCTTTTAGTGCAAAAAGTGTTAACCAGTGTCAGAAAACTAGGTTTGATGTGACGGCCTTGGGTCTTCCAGCAGCACAATGGCTGAAAGCTCACATCCAGCAGCACCAAAGAATGGTTGAAAAGGAAAAGATGGATGTTTTAAACTGGCCAGCAATAAGTCATGATGTAAATTTCACTGAAATCTGCAGCTGCAAAAATGACTCCTGCAAACTTTTAAGAGCTTGAACACATAGCAATGAAAGAGTGGCAGAACCTACCAGCAGACATAGTGCATAGGTGGCTACAAGAAACATTTAGAGGCTGTCATTGTTGCCAAAAGGTGCTGGAGCCAGGTATTAGTGAAGGCTGCCAATAATTGTGTCTGGAATACATTTGTGTTCATATTATCTCATTATGCAATCGTTTTTTTAATTTTGTTCAGTAACCTTGGGCATTTTATTAAAAATGTTGTGGTTGTACAAAATTTGTTCATTTGCATTTATTTCTAAAGATATTCGGAATTATGTACTTGAAATCCAGGGGTGCCAATAATTTTGACCAGAACTGTTAAAGTGTTAAAGTGTTTTATCAGAATTTGCAGAGAGCAATGTTATTTCATGACCAACCTCAGACTAGACCTAATGAATAGTGATTACAATTTAAAGAAATTGCTTCAGTGAATATTTTTCAGATTTGTTTTATTCATTAGAAACTAAAGAATGATCATTTTTTCATGACAAAATTCCGAAGTTTCAAGGTGAGCGTGATAAGAAAAAAGGTGAGTCCCTACAACCACTTCCTCCGACCTTTGGCCCATAGTGACGCAAATAATAATCTGTGCATCACAGTTAATAGTTCATTTGTTACAGAAATACAATATACATACTTTAATAAGGGAATAGTGGACACATTATTTGTACACACACAAACAGCAGGATGCATTGTGAAAAGGAGAATCTTTTCATTGAGGCTGTTTATTGGAAAAGTAATTGGATGCAGCGACACCATAGATGCTGATAATAGAGGAAGCCACACACAGAGAATGTACAAACAGCTGATGTGCATATTCACACACACACACACACACACACACACACACACACACACACACACACACACACACACTGTATTTGCCATTGAACTGCCAATTCATCCCAGGGATTCATTATTATGGTGGCGCAAAGGCAAACAGCACTGACCCTTCTTGGGGGGTGGTTATGCATTAATTTGCACACATCTACTGACAGGCAAACTAGTGTTCTCTTTCCACATACCTTGTACCAACCCCCACACTGATCATCAAAACTAAACCCACCATTTCAAGGGCATTCTTTTTGCTGTGAATACAACACAGCAAATGGCAGAAATTGACTTCAGGAAATAATATAATGATAATGTAAAAGGAAGTGTCAACAAACAACAAAAGTGCTCTCTCTGTGTTTTTCAGGCAGGTTAAGCCCGAGAAAGCACATCAGAAGGAGGGGTCTTGCCTTTGTTCTTCATCAGGGTTAATTGTGGAACTTACTTGTGTGTTCATCACTGGGGATTAATGAGTACAGGGGGACTGCCGCAAGATTGCATAGATAAAGAGCTTTTTTGATAGTAAATTAGATAAATTAGCATACTCAAGTAATGTCTGACTTTAATGATCAATATCAGGTTGAAAAAACATTGACAGTAAATGACAAACATAATATTTTCTTGTTAAACATCTGTTGTTACAGCATCCAAGTGATTTGATTCTGTGGGCATCCTATTCCCTTTGTTTTCTTGTTAGGCTGTGAAAAGTCAAGAAAAGTCAATCTTTGATGAAAGTAAACGTGTTAAAAGAAAATGTAGTTATTATTCAGAATGGTCTCTTTCAGATTGGTACTATTACTGATCTAAGAATCATTTCAGTGTTTAATGTGTTTTTTGTTTGTTTGGTTTCAATGCCCATTTTGATAACATATGATAATAATGTTTAACTTTAACTTCTAAATACATTTTCTATAATAGTTTAATATATAACATGGCTACAGGAAAATAGTTCAATGCTGGACTTATTTGAACTGTTAGCATATGTTAGTTTGGTCCCATATTGTAGAAAGTGAGACTTCCCTGTCTTATTTGATTATAAAACAGGTCTAAGTGCTATATATATACTGTCAGGACTTCTGTAACTTTGTGATGTCACAACATATATATACATATATATATATATACATATAGGCTGTGCAGTCATTGGATGTCAGGAGGCCAATATATCGTTGCACAGCCTTCCCCAAGGACAGTACTAATATCAGAGACCAGTAGCCAAAGTTTACTGTTTCTGAAATACCAGAGCCTTTTAGTCTAAAGTTGACTGTTGTTTGTTTGGCTCATTTCAGTGCTGATTGACGATGGCCATTTGCATTTACTGGTGAGTTTTACCAAGCTAAAGTAGTAGCCAATTAGCCAATCAGACGAGACGCTAAGAGATGGGACACAAAACGTCCTATTCTTGCTAGAGCTCCAGAGAGAAGTGTGAGAGAGGAGATGCAAAACTATATTGAGATGGTTTTTGGTTCTTAAAACCACAAATATATCATCTTGTGAATATTAAAACTTGATATAAAACGGCAGAAAATATGGACCCTTTAACAGATGCAGCAACGGGAGTGGAGGGTTACAGAACAGTGAGTGGTAATGAAGTTGATTCAGTGAAGTCGACCAAGCATGTCTGTTCCAAGTATGTGACCAACAGTCAACACATTTGCTTGGCCCGAATTCCAATGACTGCTGGAATCCCTTAAGGCTACTTGGCCCTGATTTGACCTCACAAGTTTGATCCATCCAGGAACAGAGTCTTCAAGCACCGTCTGGTAAATATGGATGGTCACTGCAGGTGATGCAACATATGGGGCTCAGTTGGTGTGGTTGGCAGTGTCCTGAGGCAGTAACCAAGCAACTGAGGGCTATACTAAGACTGGGTGGGAAATGCGGCTGTGCATCATTTAATGGATGGGACAAGCGGGAAAGTGCGTGAGGGTAAATGGAGAGCCAGACAGCTGCGAGCACAAGCAGGCACTTACACAGAGTGACAGCGACATAACAAACACAAATGCACACACATAACCCCACACAAACATGCATAACCTTTACCTTTCCCACACGATCTGTTCAAAGACTCTGCCACAGGCTCTTGTTCTCATTACTACACCACTGACTCCATCTTGACACAGAGATCAGAAAGTTGCCAGAAAGTAACCGTCAATTTACTCCTTGGTTAAACACTTGGAAGCCACAGAGCCCCATCACCAGCAGTAAATCCATCAGAGAGAAATACATGCTGACAAAGACAGAGAAAGAAAAGGGGAATCCATCTAAACCTCTTAGGCTCAAACAACCTTCCCGTCTCACTGTGGGGGGTGGAAACCCCTGAGGTGTGTAATATGAAACAGAGTGTTAATGTTAGAACTCTTCCCTTTGAACTCATTTATTGCTATTAAAAGGTGCCACTGTGATAGTCCCCCTCTCTGTCTCAACTGATACCCTCTGTCCTCAAATTTTCTCTCATCTATCTTTTTGTTATTTCACTCCTGTGGTCTCTTTTGCCTTGCTGCCCTCCCTTCATACAAATATAGCCACAAGTCTTCATAGGCCTATGCAAATGACAAAATTAGATGTTTAGTAAAATGTTATAACAGTTAAAACTACTTCAGATCATGGTCAAAGTTTGGTTAAAATAAACCAGTGTGACTGTTGCTAGGAGAAGGGATGTGAAGTTGTCTGAAGTTAGGAACAAACTTATGCTGCTGCTGCTGGTTTTCTGGAGAGGACAATCATTTTACTCCAAGAAGTTGCTTGCCAGGAAACACGGTTTTAAAACCAATTAGTAAGCAGTATAATAATTTCTTTTTTTAGGAACTTTAATGGGCCCATACTATAAACTGCAAAAAAAACAAACTATACTTTTGATTTGAACCCCTAAATGCAATGATGTTAAGGTTTCACTGATATTGACACACTGTATCTGGGAAGTGTAGGAGTCTTTTTTTTTGCCATCTTAGTCTGTTTTCTTCAATTTACAATCTCCCTCAAAAATTGATTATTCAGTCACCTACATGTATACAGCTTCTGAATCATCTGTCCTTTCATTTACCACAATGCAAACACAGTCATTTGGTTTAAATATACACTGTAGTTTACCTCCAAATATACACATTCTCCTATATGCCAAGTACAATGAGAACATGTAATGAAATATAATGTAATTGCATGTCCAGGACTCACAGTGCAGTTGTTTGGCATCAGCACGCTTAAGTTATGATGCATCCAGTAGATTTTTGGACACTTTTTGGAACACTCAGTTTGTTTTTGTGGAGGCTAACAGGAACTGGTGCTACAGTGCTCCATAACTAACTGTTTGTTAGAGAGGCACGACTGTAAGAAAATAATATGGCGAATTGGAGAACTTAAGCAACGGTGAACTTCCTTATTCTTGTTTATTTTGATTTGACCTGAGAAATACTGAGTTTACCACGCCGATTGTTTTGATTTGGGCAGGTGTGGACCCACCTGTTCACCATATGGTGCCTGTGGTGAGCTTGGACGTTGATACAGATGATTTACAGACAGCACAGGATGCCTTTCCAAAAGGCATATGAAAAACGGACCACAAGAGCTTTGTGAAAAGTAATGCCGTATTTCTGCATCATCATTTTAAAAGCTTTCTGCCAATCATATCACGCACAATATTTTGAGTTGTTGTCCAATATGCAAGTGCATAAATCTTAGATGGCTCGGGGTTTAGAAATGCATAGATTATGGGATGCAAAAAAAGATTGGCATTCCAGTGGCTGATGGTACAAATAATGGAATAGTGTATGTGTGTGAGAGAGCGAGAGAGACTGAGAGAGAGAGAGAGAGAGAGAGAGAGAGAGAGAGAAAGAGAAAGAGAAAGAGAAAGAGAAGAGAGCAAAAGAGAGTGATAGAGGCACAGAGACACACAAGGGTGATTATCTCTGCTGTGTAACACAGAGGATTGGACTCAAGATGAGCCTCTCCTCTGGCACAAATTTATCTATGTTGTCAGGTGTGCCTAGACGATTACCCACCATGCTGTGCTGCTCTGTGGCAACTCCCTCAGTGGGAGTCAAGTTCTCACACAAGAACAGAGCCAAGGAAAGAATGGCAGCCTATTACTCACAGCCTCGTCCTTATGTTCCCTTCACAAAGTCTGATGGACAACATAACCTTATCTACTGACTCATGGCTGGCTGCTGTTATTGTCCTTTATGATCCACCACTGTCTATTTGTTTTGATAGCAATTGGGAGGCTAAATGCTATTACACAGAATACGATAGGGGCAAGAAAGCAGAAGGCTATAGCTCTTTGGCCACTGCTGTTTGAAGCTATTATAAAAGCACTTATCATGCTAGAACGTTTCTTCTAGAATATTAAATTAGGGTTATGAGCAATCAGGCCATCTTTAATCCAGATTTAAACTGATTTGTTTTGTTCGCAGTTCATTTGTCACAATCCATCAAAAGTTAGAGAAGCTTTAAATAAAAATTACAGTTACGTGTTTGACACATAAAGACAACCCAAGTGTAACATAATCCACATGATACTGAATTGAACTTGTATCAATGACTTTCCCATTTTGATTATATAAATCATTTGGCTACTTCATCTCATGTAGACTAAAACTCATGAGTTTAAAAAGTTTAAGATCAAATCATGACATGTTCCTTACTAAAACTGAAAAAAATGAATGGAAATACTTAAACAAATAGAAAGTAAATCTAGACAGAGTTTCCTCCTTATTGAAGTACTAAAAACATAATCATGGTGTCTCTCATCACTGACTGCATTGAATTGGAGTCTACTACAGCCCACTTGATACCATTCTTTTATGTCTATATCGGATTCTGCCAGAGAGAAAATGAAATAGTTAAGCCTCAGGAGTCAGCTTTATGCTCCACTGTCCCATTTGCCTCAAAACTCTTGTAACTGTCTATACAATCACCCTTGTGGCCATCCCAGTTGAAATGAAGATAATAATCTACAGCCTTATTGATCTTTCTTTTTGTCAACATACTCCATAGAGTCAGGTAGGGTTGATATGCGGCACCTCAGGTGCTGGAGATGATAGCTAGATCCCATTTCGGTCCGTTACAGGATAATATGATTTACATTTGTCATTTCAAGTGTTTCCTTAGATGAAACGTCTTAGCTGAACGATAACTGTGAGATCTTTTGTTAATGAACACTGTCGGGATGAAATAAACAGGGGTGTGTTTGAGGCCTATTCCACTACTCCCGTGCTATACACAATAAAAATAACTCCCTTGATTTACACAGCATTACCAAAGGAGTAGTCTCTGGCTTATTTATATGTATGATACTTAATATATTCTCTGAATGCTATAGTCATTAAACTTCATTGGTGTCTTGAGATGTAGAAGGGAGATAATTTCATTAGCTTAAAGATCAGGGCCTCCCAATAAATCTCCGTCTTATATTTTCTGTGTTCGTGTAGCCGTGCCAGCACCTCATATACAATTCCCTGTCAAGTAAAACTTGAGAGCTTAAAACATGAAAATCACTTTTGATTCTAAGTGGAGACAAACATAAAAGAACCTCCCACGATCTCTTTTTTTCCTGTTTATTCATACAACTTTTCACACTCAACAACAACGTTCACAAAGCAAAGCAATGTCACTCAAATCAGCAGAGAGAGGGGTGGACAACTTTGCCAAAACTTAACACTCACAGAAAGCCTGGGAAATCTCACTCTTACCTTGGTCAACCTGAAGAAAAGAAACACAAGTGAGGTAACATAAGATTTTGAAGTGACCACATGATGTCAGAACAGATCTATTCAACAGCTATTTTTAAGAATTATAAATATTTTAGAAATCGAAATGATAAACTCAATTCCTTAATATGAAATATGCTATTTCTTCTTCTGCTGCTGCTTCTACTTCAAATATTATTATCACTGGTAGCACTAGAGGTGTCACTTCATATGAACAATAATCTTGACTTAAAAAGTCAGATGACATCAGGTTGTAATGCGTTTCGTTTCATTCGACATACGTCTGTTATCTCTGGGGTTACCACTGTCCCACAGAGTTTGATCCTTGATGTGACTCACATATCAGGTGGGGCCTAATAGAGGACCCACAGGATTATCCTGGGACATAAGCATTAGCTTTTGCCCTGTAATCCTCAATGGAGTTCCCACTGCTACTTCCAGTCCCAAACCTTCGAATGTATTGTCCTGTAGAGTTTTTGAAGATTTAAAGTCTTAATTTAGTTACCTTTGGTTATGTAGACAATATGAATTTTAATCAGAATTCTTGTTGTTAGTTAAATTAGGCTACATTTTCCCATAAACATTTATAAACCTTATTCAATAAGTCTGAAAATACATCATTCTCAAATTCATGGGGGAACCCTCAGGGCCTTCTAGGCCTTCAAAGAAGGCCAAACATATCAGCATTTTAAATCTAATATATAATCTCTGTTATTTAATAATTATTCTCTTCTATTTATGAAAATAGAGTTATCCTGTCAGATTTTTCTTTTTTTCAAGAGTTCAGCACCGTTTCACCATCTTGCTGGTTTACGATGCCAGTAAATCTGAATTGATTATACTTTTGAATTACTTTCTGTAAAATGGACTGAAGAGTTGATTTGTGGAATTTATCTGAGCTAATGATGTGTAGCATGGCAACAAAGGTTTAAGCATTTATATCTTTATGCGTGCACAAGCTTTAAACTGATCGCCATCAACCAAGATAAAAAGAGTCAGCTGTTAACTGCAATGCTGACTGGTTGGTTGGTTGAAGGCTTATAGCTCTAATACTCACGTTTCGCCACTGTTCACAGTGAAGTGAAGTCTATACAACTTTTGTATGTAACTGCTATCCAGTGATGATTTAGATTCAGACTTTTAACAGTCTCTTAGTTATCCCTGCAGGTATTCATCCGGCCACCAACGTTGTTAGACATTGATATATGGTTGAATGTAGAATATGATGTCAGGTGACCAAAATTAAATGTCAGACTGTCTAATGCCAACGTTAATTTGGCATAATATTTTATTGGTTTTCAGTTGCATTTCTAGGTAACCAAAATCCAACATCTCCTAAATGTCACATGCCAATGCCATCTTGAAATAAAATATAGACATTCTGCTCATGAACAAAAAGCTTTATGTCTGCTAAATGTCACAATGACAATTGGCCAACATTGGCTGGGTTTTGATGCAAACCCAATTTTCATTTCCAACCAAAATCTAATGTCTGTCTGATGTTAGAGTGGTTAGGGTCCAATGCCTCTCTGACGTTACAGTGTCTGCTGGGATCAGTCAGTTTTGATTACCTTTGTCTACATTCAGGGACAAAAAAGATACTGCAGATTACAGCCATTCCTCTACTGAAAACAACAAACAATGGGTTTCCGGTCAGACCCTACCACAATCGTTGTGTCATATCTTTTCAGGATCACAACCACTGCCGCTTGTATGATGGATCTAAGAAGATATCCACTGGATGAGCAAAACTGCACACTTGAGATAGAGAGTTGTGAGTATTTCCTTCCTTTATTTGTTGATTATTGTCTTCTGTCATTTATCAACATTGAGTTTCTTACCAGTGCTGAATTATACACACTAACTCCCATAAGCATTGGTTTTGTACAGCATTAAATTCTAGCTGATTCTTGCTTTTCAACTATATCCTTTTAAGTCTGCACCCATGCAGACTTGCATAGCTCTAGCTTTGTTCAGCCAACTGTCAGGAACAATGTGTCACTGGCCGCACAGGGTCCCAACAATTTGTGCTTTACTACTGTACAAGGATTTACTCGGAATTTTAATATTTTCAACATAATCCTTGCCATCCAATTCACAGTATTTCCCTAGGTAAAAGTGGAAACCTTCTTCTCTTTCTAATTATACACTCCGCTCTGAGTTTGCTCTTCTAGAGATATTGTATTATCTCTATTCAGATAAATACTATAGATGTGTTTTGTATTGCACAAAATTGGGTTCTAAGAAGAAAGGTTCAGTTTTTTCGAGCCAGATTTTCATCATCCATGAATGCAAAAAAAGACAATAAACCTATTGTAGTTTCATTTAAGATATTCTAATGATATTTTTTAAGAAAACCAGTAGGGTCAGAATTCTCAAATATTTTTTTTTCTTATTACAAATTCGCTTATATGGCATGTTATCCAACACAGCTGACAGCCCTGATGAAAACTGCTCCTTAAATGCCAAAAAAAAATCTACTGCCAGATGCTGGCACACTAGAGTCAGAACTCAAATGGATAAGTGCGAAAGCATCCAGATGTATGTAACATATAGAGTTGGCTAAAGGGTGTTTCATAAAATTGTGCAACTCAGCTGGAAGGTCTACAGCTGGTGCTTGGGTACAAAGGGAACTAGAGCATAAGGAACAAAGGAGGCGGTTTAAGCGTTTTTGTGAAATCAAGATTGTACAATAAAGGAAGTTAAACAGTGAAGTTTAGCATAAGGCCTGATAGCTGATGATCCTCCATGATCGCCCACTCCAGTTATTTTCTCTCTGATTACTCATTAGTTTGTCTAGTGAGAATGCTACCTGTGGTATCTCCTAGCAGCAGATAGTCTCAGTTTCTGTGGGCATGGTTGCACAGTTTCCACAGGAGCACCTATCCAAAATATAGAAAAAATAGGTAACATTCATCAGAATATAAAGCTTATGAAATTCAAAAACTGACTAACAGTGGAGCTAAGGTGGGTAAGAAGTAAGCTTGGCTACATATCAAGTGCATATAACATAGGTAATTTATAACATGTCACTTATTGCATATAATGCGGAGCTTGAAAACAGTGTAGTATAGAAAACACTGCACAGCCTTGTCTTTGACTAAAGATTAATGTTGCTAACAGACATGTTTATGCTGATTTACAGCTTTCATTGTAATACACAAAATAAATTTACTACATAAAGGAAGATGTCATGATGAGCATCTCTGCTCAAAACATGGATAAAAATTAATAAAATAAAAATTATTTAATTTGTCAGCATCTATTAATATTACTAGTCTCGACATTGAACACCTGTAGCAGTCGCTTCTGACCCAGGTCACCAGTCACGGTCACCGTAAACATTACAGCACGGTGCCAGAAGCGCAAGCCGCATCCCCTTCCGGAGAGGGGCGTGGTCAGGCACAGCTCATTTGCATTTAAAGCTACAGACACAGAAACAGCCTGTTCTGAACAGCGCTGAAAAAGAGGGGTTTACAGGCATGCTGAAATATAGGATCGGAGTGGATTTTTTAGCAAGAAACTTCAAAGACATGTTTTGGGGACCTCTGAGACTTATTTAAACTTGTTGAAAAGGAGTATAATATGTCCCCTTTAATGTGAGAATAACACCTGGAACATTCTGTATACATGGATAAAGATGCACACAGCTCCATAACCACTTTAAAAAATGTTCTGTTCCCAGACACAGACCATTTATACAGTAGCAGCCTGTTGCAATTGGTTCTGTCAAAGTGTGGTTACAATAATGCATGAAGGCTCCACTGTAAGGTAGTCAGCTAATGGACCAGAATGTGTTTTGCTTGGTGCATGATGCACACATAAGACTCAACTGCACTGCAGATTTTGTGGGAATTATAGAATCAGTTTGTTGATATCAAACACTGAATCAAACCACACATTTTATCCATCCTCAATACACTAAATGGGGGCCATCTGGGCTTACAGTTAGGTTGGCAGTATAATTGCCCAAAGACACAGAAAAGGCAACAAAAAAAATTAGGGAGGAGAGAACACCAACAGGGAGGGAATTGAAATCAAGCTGTGGCATATTAGTGTGAAAGAGATGGGGAATGCAATGAGAAACATTTTCTATGTATAAGCCCTTAGACCAAATGGTTGAAATGAACCAGGAGGAGGGCAAACCAATTAAACCTCCTATTCAGCAGGTTTGACAAGGTCACCTCAGGCCAGCTGCAGGCCTCTCTCTCTCCTTTACTGATGACAGTACAGCTGGCACCACAGCTCCTTATCAAATTCAAACTGTCCATCAAAGATACAACATCACTACCCTTTACTCCTACCCAGTCTGCCCATCATTGCCACTTAAGAATGCGTTGTGCAAGAGTAAGAGTGTTTAGATAAGGAGTTGTCCAGTGGCAGAGGGTCTTATGCTTGTCTTTAACTTCTCAGTGAACCTGAAACTGGGGACCAGTGTCCCCAATGATCTGGCACAAATCTGTTAGAGGATGTTTCTCAGGCCTCTACAATAGGACTTTCAACATGGATTGAAGTACCAGACATTTTCCTATTCTATTTCTTTTTTCACTGTCTCGAGGGGCCACTGTGGAGAGGCCTTTAGTGATAATCATTTTCTTTGATTTTCCTAAGGATTCAAACACCCTTTGACCCTTTCTTACTATACTGCAATTTTAAAAAAAGCACAGCAGGTTGACAGAAAATGATCTCTACAATTCTACACTTCTGACTTTACATATGACTTGTGATTAGTCAAATTGGTCATAAGCTGGGTTACCAGTGCAGTTTTGCACAAAATAGAAGAAATATTCTTAAAGTTGACAAAACACTGTTGGTGAATGGTCTGTGTTTCCATTGAAAGATGTTATGCGAATAAAGCTGTGTTTCCTCATCTCGTGACATCATTCCAATTAAACATGACAACAGATTTCCAGCAGTCTGACATTGGAACTGACTTCCTGGGGCAAGTGTTTCCATTTCAATTTTGCAAAATACTGCTTTATCAAGACAAACCAACTAATGTGAGCGTATACATTTTTTGTAACATTTACTTGTTTAAATTACCTGTTTTGAATTAGACAATTTCAAATTGTGATTTAAGCAGGTTAATGTAAATGCACCTACAGTTATTTCACCTCCAGATAGGAGAAAGGGAGTCCAATGCCCATGACCATTGTTATTGTGATGACCTTGAAAACATGCTTAATAATACATCTTACAGTTATACCTGTTGTATCTGTAGGAATCATTAATATGATACCCTTAGACCTATCATTCTTATTTTTCATTTTATGTTAAAAAGTGTTTACTCATCCAATTTTTTCTGTTCACTCAGAGCAAAGAACTGCTCTGCCAGAAAAAAAGACATTTTCTATATGTGGAAAAACAGTATTTTTGGCCTTCTTACCCATAAGAAGAACAGCAAAGAAACCTCTCATTTTCTGCGTTTCACATTTAAAAACATCAGTGCTTCACATGACATGACAGACCATCAAGAGAAAATAAGGAAGTATTGAAGTAGTAGTGTGCTGGATGACCTTCATGCTAACACGACTATACACAAGACTGCCTTTCATCTATAGTTTCTCTTACCGAGGGGACCAGCCCACAAAAATGCCTTAATCAAACCTAATTGGGAATCTGCAATGTCTCTGGTAAGATGGGGCAGAGCTTGTAACTGCAAATAACGTTACTTCATACTGTGCAGTGTCCATTTAAACTAACGGTTTGAACATAGTTCAGGGAGTGATGGCAGGCAATTGAGGGGGAGATAGAATGGGACATTGGCTGTTTGCAAATGAGTGTGCCTCACAACACAGCAAGTCATCAGCACCCCAAGCACACATCTCTCTCTTTTAATTTGGTGACAGGCCTTTTTCCCACCAAGTTTAAAACACACTGGGTGGGGAGCAGCAACTGTGGCTGTGTGTGTGTCCATACATGCATGCATCTAGGGTGTAGGGTTGGTTTCAACATTGGTAGGGACACAACAACCCCGACATCCCTCCAAAACAAAGAGGTTGGCTTTTTAATACCATCAACATATCGTAACATATAAGATCTGAATTTACATTCAGGGATGTCCATACGCGAATATAATATATGTACATGTGTTGAATTTCCATATATGAAATGTGTACATATGAAGTAAAATCATATATATATTTAAATTATAGCCTATATAAAAAATACATATGAAACCTGTTAGACATTGTAACAATATCATATAATGACATATACAGTATGTCTAGCTAATAGAAACATGTATTTTAGTATGTCTATTTATATTACAGACATGTTACATACATATACATCCATAGTAAGGCATAAAATTGTCAAAGTGTAGTAAGGCATAAAAACGTCAAAAAACGTCATAGTATAGAAAGGCATAAAATTGTCAAATTATAGTAAGGTATAAAAATTTCATAGTATAGTAAGGCATAAGACGTCATAGGAAAAGGCAATCATAATCATAATCATCAAAATCAAAATATCATATGGTGTTACGTTCTGGTTAAAATGCTGTTTGGACCCCAATATAGATTCAGACAAAGAAACAACCAGTGGTGTAGTAATAAAAGTTGCCTATTGGCAACTGTTCAATGAGTGAAGGAGAGAATTCTAAGGGAATGTTGTGGGGCAAAGGATCCAGGTTGCAGGAGGAGTGTGGAATTGGATGACTGGCATGGAGCAGGTGAGTTGTTCAACTGGGAGCAGCAGGTGAGCAGCATGGCTGGAAATGGTGGCACAGCAGACAGTTTCAACAAGAGCAGGCAGCAGAACTGGAGCAGGTGTGAAGTAAGGTGAGGATACATCCAAGACAATGAGAAGTCAGAATTCACACTAAAGTGTTTAAATAGTGTTACCACATAGAGAGCGGAACAATCTGGCAACGAGTGAGTGGAGAGCTGAGGTTCTTATCTAGGAAGTACACGCACACACAAAAAGACAAGGGGGAGGGGACACAGGGTAAGAAAGACAGGGAAAACAAACACAAAACAACGGGAAACTCTGACAATCACAGGGGGGTTGTGAAAATGAGGCATGAAATATCACAGCATAGTAAGGCATAAAAACATCAAAAAATGTCATATTATATTAAGGCATGAAATCATCAGCAAACTTCATAGTATAATTTGCCATAAAAAGTCATACTATGGGAAGGCATAAAATCATCAAAATTGTCACATAAAAGTATGGCATAAAAACATCAAAAACCTTCATAGTATAGAAAGGCATAAAAATTCCAAAAAATATCACAGTATAGTAGAGCATATATTGTTGTACTATAGTAAGGCATAAAAACAACGGGAAACTCTGACAATCACAGGAGGGTTGTGAAAATGAGGCATGAAATATCACAGCATAGTATGGCAAAAAAATATCAAAAAATGTCATAGTATAGTAAGGAATAAAAAAATCAAGAAATGTCACAGTAAAATAAGGCATAAAATGTATTACTATCCGAAGGCATAAAACGTCATAGTATAGTAAGACAAAAAACCATCGAAGAACGTCATAGTATAGTATGGCAAAAAAACATCAAGAAAATTCATACTATAGTGAGGCATATATATATATATATATATATGTAAGGCATGAAAACGTCAAAAAATGACAGTATAATAATGCATAAATTGTCCTACTATAGTAAGGCATAAAAATTCCAGGAAATATCACAGAATATTAGGGCATAAATTGTCATACTATAGTAATGCAAAAAAACATCAAAAAATGTCATAGTATAGTATTTGAGAAAAACATTAAAAAACGTTATGCTATAGTAAGGCAAAAAATGTATAATATAGTAAGAAATAATTGTCTTACTACAGTAAGTCATAAGAAGGTCAAAAAACTTCATATTATAGTAACAGTATTATAGTAAGGCATAAAATCGTCAAATAAAATTATAGTATAGTAAGGCATAAAAACGTCAAGAAATTTCACGGTATAATGATGCATAAAATGTATTACTATAGTAAGGCATAAAAATTCCAAAAAACATCATAGCATAGTAAGGCATTAAATCGTCAAAAAAATGTTAAAGTATAATGAGGCATGAAATGTCTTACTATGGTAAGGCATAAAAAGGTAAAAAAATGTCATAGTATAGTAAGACATAAAATTATCAAAAAACGTCATTGTATAGTATGGCAAAAAACATAAAAAAATATCATAGTATAGTAAGGCATAAAAATGTCAAGAAATTTCACGGTATAATAAGGCATAAAATGTCTTACTATAGTAAGGCAAAAAATTGTCAAAAAACGTCATAGTATTGTATGGCAAAAAAACATGAAAAAACGTCATAGTATAGTATGGCAAAAAAACATCAGAAAACGTCATAGTATAGAAAGGCATGAAAACGTCAAAAATGTCTTACTATAGTACGGCAAAAAATGGTCAAAAAACGTCATAGTATTGTATGGCAAAAAAACATGAAAAAACGTCATAGTATAGTATGGCAAAAAAACATCAGAAAACGTCATAGTATAGAAAGGCATGAAAACGTCAAAAATGTCTTACTATAGTACGGCAAAAAATGGTCAAAAAACGTCATAGTATTGTATGGCAAAAAAACATGAAAAAACGTCATAGTATAGTATGGCAAAAAAACATCAGAAAACGTCATAGTATAGAAAGGCATGAAAACGTCAAAAATGTCTTACTATAGTACGGCAAAAAATGGTCAAAAAACGTCATAGTATTGTATGGCAAAAAAACATGAAAAAACGTCATAGTATAGTATGGCAAAAAAACATCAGAAAACGTCATAGTATAGAAAGGCATGAAAACGTCAAAAATGTCTTACTATAGTACGGCAAAAAATGGTCAAAAAACGTCATAGTATTGTATGGCAAAAAAACATGAAAAAACGTCATAGTATAGTATGGCAAAAAAACATCAGAAAACGTCATAGTATAGAAAGGCATGAAAACGTCAAAAATGTCTTACTATAGTACGGCAAAAAATGGTCAAAAAACGTCATAGTATTGTATGGCAAAAAAACATGAAAAAACGTCATAGTATAGTATGGCAAAAAAACATCAGAAAACGTCATAGTATAGAAAGGCATGAAAACGTCAAAAATGTCTTACTATAGTACGGCAAAAAATGGTCAAAAAACGTCATAGTATTGTATGGCAAAAAAACATGAAAAAACGTCATAGTATAGTATGGCAAAAAAACATCAGAAAACGTCATAGTATAGAAAGGCATGAAAACGTCAAAAAATAACAGTATAATAAGGCATAAGATGTCTTCCTATAGTAAGGCAAAAAATTGTCAAAAAACGTTATAGTATTGTATGGCAAAAAAACATGGAAAAATGTCATAGTAAAGTATGGTAAAAAAACATCAAAAAACGTCATAGTATAGTATGGCCAAAAAATATCAAAAAATATCACAGTATAGTAAGGCATAAAAACGTCAAAAAACGTCATATTATTGTAAGGCGAAAAATCATCAAAAAACATCATAGTATAGTATGGCAAAAAAACATAAAAAAACGTCATAGTATAGAAAGGCATGAAAACGTCAAAAAATAACAGTATAATAAAGCATAAAATGACTTACTATAGTAAGGCAAAAAATTTTCGAAAAACGTCATAGTATTGTATGGCAAAAAAACATGAAAAAACGTCATAGTATAGTATGGCAAAAAAACATCAAAAAATAGGCTATGTATAGTAAGGCATAAAAACGTCAAGAAATGTCACAGTATAATAATGCATGAAATGTCTTACTATAGTAAGGCATAAAAAGGTCAAAAAACGTCATAGTATTTTGAGGCGAAAAATCGTCAAAAAACGTCATAGTATTGTATGGCAAAAAACATCAAAAAACGTCATAGTATAGTATGGCAAAAAAACATGAAAAAACGTCATAGTATAGAAAGGCATGAAAACGTCAAAAAATAACAGTATAATAAGGCATAAAATGTCTTTCTATAGTAAGGCAAAAAATTGTCAAAAAACGTCATAGTATTGTATGGCAAAAAAACATGGAAAAATGTCATAGTAAAGTATGGTAAAAAAACATCAAAAAACGTCATAGTATAGTATGGCCAAAAAATATCAAAAAATATCACAGTATAGTAAGGCATAAAAACGTCAAAAAACGTCATATTATTGTAAGGCGAAAAATCATCAAAAAACATCATAGTATAGTATGGCAAAAAAACATAAAAAAACGTCATAGTATAGAAAGGCATGAAAACGTCAAAAAATAACAGTATAATAAGGCATAAAATGACTTACTATAGTAAGGCAAAAAATTTTCAAAAAACGTCATAGTATTGTATGGCAAAAAAACATGAAAAAACGTCATAGTATAGTATGGCAAAAAAACATCAAAAAATAGGCTATGTATAGTAAGGCATAAAAACGTCAAGAAATGTCACAGTATAATAATGCATGAAATGTCTTACTATAGTAAGGCATAAAAAGGTCAAAAAACGTCATAGTATTTTGAGGCGAAAAATCGTCAAAAAACGTCATAGTATTGTATGGCAAAAAACATCAAAAAACGTCATAGTATAGTATGGCAAAAAAACATCAGAAAACGTCATAGTATAGAAAGGCATGAAAACGTCAAAAAATAACAGTATAATAAGGCATAAAATGTCTTACTATAGTAAGGCAAAAAATTGTCAAAAAACGTCATAGTATTGTATGGCAAAAAAACATCAAAAAACGTCATAGTATAGTATGGCAAAAAAACATCAAAAAATAGGCTATGTATAGTAAGGCATAAAAACATCAAGAAATGTCACAGTATAATAATGCATGAAATGTCTTACTATAGTAAGGCATAAAAAGGTCAAAAAACGTCATAGTATTTTGAGGCGAAAAATCGTCAAAAAACGTCATAGTATTGTATGGCAAAAAACATCAAAAAACGTCATAGTATAGTATGGCAAAAAAACATCAGAAAACGTCATAGTATAGAAAGGCATGAAAACGTCAAAAAATAACAGTATAATAAGGCATAAAATGTCTTACTATAGTAAGGCAAAAAATTGTCAAAAAACGTCATAGTATTGTATGGCAAAAAAACATCAAAAAACGTCATAGTATAGTATGGCAAAAAAACATCAAAAAATAGGCTATGTATAGTAAGGCATAAAAACGTCAAGAAATGTCACAGTATAATAATGCATGAAATGTCTTACTATAGTAAGGCATAAAAAGGTCAAAAAACGTCATAGTATTTTGAGGCGAAAAATCGTCAAAAAACGTCATAGTATTGTATGGCAAAAAACATCAAAAAACGTCATAGTATAGTATGGCAAAAAAACATCAGAAAACGTCATAGTATAGAAAGGCATGAAAACGTCAAAAAATAACAGTATAATAAGGCATAAAATGTCTTACTATAGTAAGGCAAAAAATTGTCAAAAAACGTCATAGTATTGTATGGCAAAAAAACATCAAAAAACGTCATAGTATAGTATGGCAAAAAAACATCAAAAAATAGGCTATGTATAGTAAGGCATAAAAACGTCAAGAAATGTCACAGTATAATAATGCATGAAATGTCTTACTATAGTAAGGCATAAAAAGGTCAAAAAACGTCATAGTATTTTGAGGCGAAAAATCGTCAAAAAACGTCATAGTATTGTATGGCAAAAAACATCAAAAAACGTCATAGTATAGTATGGCAAAAAAACATCAGAAAACGTCATAGTATAGAAAGGCATGAAAACGTCAAAAAATAACAGTATAATAAGGCATAAAATGTCTTACTATAGTAAGGCAAAAAATTGTCAAAAAACGTCATAGTATTGTATGGCAAAAAAACATCAAAAAACGTCATAGTATAGTATGGCAAAAAAACATCAAAAAATAGGCTATGTATAGTAAGGCATAAAAACGTCAAGAAATGTCACAGTATAATAATGCATGAAATGTCTTACTATAGTAAGGCATAAAAAGGTCAAAAAACGTCATAGTATTTTGAGGCGAAAAATCGTCAAAAAACGTCATAGTATTGTATGGCAAAAAACATCAAAAAACGTCATAGTATAGTATGGCAAAAAAACATCAGAAAACGTCATAGTATAGAAAGGCATGAAAACGTCAAAAAATAACAGTATAATAAGGCATAAAATGTCTTACTATAGTAAGGCAAAAAATTGTCAAAAAACGTCATAGTATTGTATGGCAAAAAAACATCAAAAAACGTCATAGTATAGTATGGCAAAAAAACATCAAAAAATAGGCTATGTATAGTAAGGCATAAAAACGTCAAGAAATGTCACAGTATAATAATGCATGAAATGTCTTACTATAGTAAGGCATAAAAAGGTCAAAAAACGTCATAGTATTTTGAGGCGAAAAATCGTCAAAAAACGTCATAGTATTGTATGGCAAAAAACATCAAAAAACGTCATAGTATAGTATGGCAAAAAAACATCAAAAAACGTCATAGTATAGAAAGGCATGAAAACGTCAAAAAATAACAGTATAATAAGGCATAAAATGTCTTACTATAGTAAGGCAAAAAATTGTCAAAAAACGTCATAGTATTGTATGGCAAAAAAACATCAAAAAACGTCATAGTATAGTATGGCAAAAAAACATCAAAAAATAGGCTATGTATAGTAAGGCATAAAAACGTCAAGAAATGTCACAGTATAATAATGCATGAAATGTCTTACTATAGTAAGGCATAAAAAGGTCAAAAAACGTCATAGTATTTTGAGGCGAAAAATCGTCAAAAAACGTCATAGTATTGTATGGCAAAAAACATCAAAAAACGTCATAGTATAGTATGGCAAAAAAACATCAGAAAACGTCATAGTATAGAAAGGCATGAAAACGTCAAAAAATAACAGTATAATAAGGCATAAAATGTCTTACTATAGTAAGGCAAAAAATTGTCAAAAAACGTCATAGTATTGTATGGCAAAAAAACATCAAAAAACGTCATAGTATAGTATGGCAAAAAAACATCAAAAAATAGGCTATGTATAGTAAGGCATAAAAACGTCAAGAAATGTCACAGTATAATAATGCATGAAATGTCTTACTATAGTAAGGCATAAAAAGGTCAAAAAACGTCATAGTATTTTGAGGCGAAAAATCGTCAAAAAACGTCATAGTATTGTATGGCAAAAAACATCAAAAAACGTCATAGTATAGTATGGCAAAAAAACATCAGAAAACGTCATAGTATAGAAAGGCATGAAAACGTCAAAAAATAACAGTATAATAAGGCATAAAATGTCTTACTATAGTAAGGCAAAAAATTGTCAAAAAACGTCATAGTATTGTATGGCAAAAAAACATCAAAAAACGTCATAGTATAGTATGGCAAAAAAACATCAAAAAATAGGCTATGTATAGTAAGGCATAAAAACGTCAAGAAATGTCACAGTATAATAATGCATGAAATGTCTTACTATAGTAAGGCATAAAAAGGTCAAAAAACGTCATAGTATTTTGAGGCGAAAAATCGTCAAAAAACGTCATAGTATTGTATGGCAAAAAACATCAAAAAACGTCATAGTATAGTATGGCAAAAAAACATCAGAAAACGTCATAGTATAGAAAGGCATGAAAACGTCAAAAAATAACAGTATAATAAGGCATAAAATGTCTTACTATAGTAAGGCAAAAAATTGTCAAAAAACGTCATAGTATTGTATGGCAAAAAAACATGAAAAAACGTCATAGTATAGTATGGCAAAAAAACATCAAAAAATAGGCTATGTATAGTAAGGCATAAAAACGTCAAGAAATGTCACAGTATAATAATGCATGAAATGTCTTACTATAGTAAGGCATAAAAAGGTCAAAAAACGTCATAGTATTTTGAGGCGAAAAATCGTCAAAAAACGTCATAGTATTGTATGGCAAAAAACATCAAAAAACGTCATAGTATAGTATGGCAAAAAAACATCAAAAAACGTCATAGTATAGAAAGGCATGAAAACGTCAAAAAATAACAGTATAATAAGGCATAAAATGTCTTACTATAGTAAGGCAAAAAATTGTCAAAAAACGTCATAGTATTGTATGGCAAAAAAACATCAAAAAACGTCATAGTATAGTATGGCAAAAAAACATCAAAAAATAGGCTATGTATAGTAAGGCATAAAAACGTCAAGAAATGTCACAGTATAATAATGCATGAAATGTCTTACTATAGTAAGGCATAAAAAGGTCAAAAAACGTCATAGTATTTTGAGGCGAAAAATCGTCAAAAAACGTCATAGTATTGTATGGCAAAAAACATCAAAAAACGTCATAGTATAGTATGGCAAAAAAACATCAGAAAACGTCATAGTATAGAAAGGCATGAAAACGTCAAAAAATAACAGTATAATAAGGCATAAAATGTCTTACTATAGTAAGGCAAAAAATTGTCAAAAAACGTCATAGTATTGTATGGCAAAAAAACATGAAAAAACGTCATAGTATAGTATGGCAAAAAAACATCAAAAAATAGGCTATGTATAGTAAGGCATAAAAACGTCAAGAAATGTCACAGTATAATAATGCATGAAATGTTTTGCTATAATACGGCATAAAAAGGTCAAAAAACATCANGGCAAAAAATTGTCAAAAAATGTCATAGTATTGTATGGCAAAAAAACATGAAAAAACGTCATAGTATAGTATGGCAAAAAAACATCAAAAAATAGGCTATGTATAGTAAGGCATAAAAACGTCAAGAAATGTCACAGTATAATAATGCATGAAATGTTTTGCTATAATACGGCATAAAAAGGTCAAAAAACATCATAGTATTGTATGGAAAAAAACATCAAAAAATGTCACCGTATAATATGGCACAAAATGTCTTGCTATAGCGAGGCATAAAAAGGTCAGAAAACATCATAGCATTGTAAGGCAAAGAATTGTCAAAAAACATCATAGTATAGTATGGCAAAAAACATCAAAGAAACAACATAGGCATAAAAACGGAAAAAATTGTCGAACCCAAGCAGGCACTGAAAGAACATGTAAAGTGGACCAATAATAACCTGAAACCCAGGACTCAAACCCTCAACCCTTTCACTCATGGGCAACAGTACTAACCATTGTACCATATTCCCTACCTAAATTTGAAGCATACTTTAGTAAGGCATAAAAACGTCATACTGTAGTAAAACCTCAAAAAATTCCATTGTGTAGAAGGGCATAGAAATTCCAAAAAAGTGTCACATTATACTAAGGCATAAAATTGTCAAAAAAACTTCGTAGTATTGTATGGCATAAAAAAAGTCAAAAAACTTCATCGTATAGAAAGGCATAAAAATTTCAAAAAACATAATTGTCTTGTAAGGTATACAATCCTCCCGTAAAGTAAGGCTGAAGTACTGAAGGAACCCAAGCAGGCACTGGAAGAACATTTAAAGTCGACAAAATTTTTGCCCATACCCTGTACTCGAACCCTTGACCTTCTTACTCTGGGGCAACAGTGCTAACCATTGTACCATGATGCCTCATGACAAAACAAAGCATACTTTCTTTAGCCATAAAAACGTCCTACTATAGTAAAACCTCAAAAAGCTCGATAAAATAGAAGGGCATAGAAATTCCAATAAATTGTCACATTATAGTAAGGCATAAAATCATCCAAAAAAACATCTTAGTATAGTATGGAAAAAAAAACATCAAAAAACAACATGGTTTAGTAGGGCACAAAAACATCACAGTAAAGTAAGGCTGAAGTACTATGAGGGAACCCGAGCAGGCACTGGAAGAACATGTAAAGTGGACCAACAACAACAACTGTACACCCAGGATTTGAACCCTCAATCTCTTCACGCTTGGGCAAGAGTACTAACCATTGTACCATGTTTCCTACTGAAACATGATGTTTACTTTAGTAATACATAAAAACGTCATACTGTAGTAAAACCTAAAAAAGTTACATAGTATAGAAGGGCATCGGAATTCCAATAAATTGTCACATTATAGTAAGGCATAAAATCGTCAAAAAATGCTATAGTATAGTATGGCAAAAAAAACATCAAAAAACGTCATAGTTTAGTTAGGCAGAAAAATGTCAAAAAATGTCACAGTACTGTATATTAAAGCATAAAATTGTCACAGTAAAGTAAGGCTGAAGCACTATGAAGGAACCCAAGCAGGCACTGGAAGAAGATGTAAAGTGGACCAATATCAACCTGACACCCGGGATTCGAACCCTCAACCTTCACACCCTTGGGCAACAGTACTAACCATCGTCCCATGTTCCCTGCCAAGATTTAATATATACTTTAGTGACTCATAAAAATGTCATACTGTTTTAAAACCTCAAAAAATCACATGGTATAGAAGGGCATAGAAATTCCAAAAAATTGTTACATTATAGTAAGGCATAAAATCGTCAAAAAACGTCACAGTATAGTAAGGCATAAAAATTCCAAAAAACGTCATAGTATATAGTGAGGAATAAAAACGTCAAAAAACGTCACAGTATAATAAGGCATTAACTGTCATACTATAGTAAGGCATCAAAATGTCAAGAAACATCATAGTATAGTAAGGCAAAAGATCGTCAAAAAATGCTATAGTATAGTATGGCAAAAAAACATCAAAAAACGTCATAGTTTAGTAAGGCATAAAAATGTCAAAAAATGTCACAGTACTGTATATTAAAGCATAAAATTGTCACAGTAAAGTAAGGCTGAAGCACTATGAAGGAACCCAAGCAGGCACTGGAAGAACATGTAAGTGGACAATATCAACCTGACACCCGGGATTTGAACCCTCAACCTTCCCACCCTTGGGCAACAGCAGTAACCATTGTACCATGTTCCCTACCAAAACTTAACACATACTTTAGTAACTGATAAAAACGTCATACTGTTTTAAAACCTAAAAAAATTACATGGTATAGAAGGGCATAGAAATTCCAAAAAATTGTTACATTATAGTAAGGCATAAAATCGTCAAAAAACGTCACAGTATAGTAAGGCATAAAAATTCCAAAAAACGTCATAGTATATAGTGAGGAATAAAAACGTCAAAAAACGTCACAGTATAATAAGGCATTAAGTGTCATACTATAGTAAGGCATCAAAACGTCAAGAAACATCACAGTATAGTAAGGCATAAAAATTCCAAAAAACGTCATAGTATAGCATAGTAAAAAAACATCAAAAAACGTCATAGTATTGTATGGCAAAAAACATCAAAAAACATGAAAGTATAGTAAGGCATGAAAACGTCAAAAAATTACAGTATAATAATGCATAAAATGTCTTACTATAGTAAGGCATCAAAACGTTAAAAAACATCATAGTATATTAAGGCATAAAATCGTCAAAAAATGTCATAGTATAGTATGGCAAAAAAAACATCAAAAAACGTCATAGTATAGTATGGCAAAAAAACATCAAAAAACGTCATAGTATAGAAAGGCATGAAAACGTCAAAAAATGACAGTATAATAATGCATAAAATGTCTTACTGTAGTAAGGCATCAAAACATCAAAAAACGTCATAGTATAGTAAGGCAAAAAAATGTCAAAAAACATCATAGTATAGGAAGGCATAAAAACATCAAAAAATATCATAGTATAGTATGGCAAAAAAATGTCAAAAAACGTATTAGTATATAGTAAGGCATAAAAACTTCAAAAAACGTCATAGTATAGTAAGGCAAAAAAATGTCAAAAAACATCATAGTATAGGAAGGCATAAAAACATCAAAAAATGTCATAGTATAGTATGGCAAAAAACATGAAAAACGTCATAGTATTGTACGGCAAAAAACATAAAAAAATGTCCCAGTATAATAAGGCATGAAATGTCTTGCTATAGTAAGGCATAAAATCGTCAAAAAATGTCATAGTATAGTATGGCAAAAAAACATCAAAAACGTCATAGTATTGTAAGGCGAAAAATCGTCAAAAAACGTCACAGTATAATAAGGCATAAAATATCTTGCTATCGTAAGGCATAAAAAGGTCAAAAAACGTCATATTATTGTATGGCAAAAAACATCAAAAAACGTCATAGTATTGTATGGCAAAAAACATAAAAAATATCATAGTATAGTATGGCAAAAAAACATAAAAAAACATCATAGTATTGTATGGCTAAAAACATCAAAAAACGTCACAGTATAATAAGGCATAAAATATCTTGCTATAGTAAGGCATAAAAAGGTCAAAAAACGTCATAGTATTGTAAGGCGAAAAATTGTCAAAAAACGTCATATTATTGTATGGCAAAAAACATCAAAAAATATCATAGTATAGTAAGGCATAAAAATGTCAAGAAATGTCACAGTATAATACGGCACAAAATGTCTTGGTATAGTGAGGCATAAAAAGGTCAAAAAACGTCATAGTATTGTAAGGCAAAGAATTGTCAAAAAATGTCATAGTATAGTATGGCAAAAAAACATCAAAAAAGTCATAGTATAGAAGGGCATAGAAATTCCAAAAAATTGTCACATTATAGTAAGGCATAAAATCGTCAAAAAAAACATCATAGTATAGTATGGCAAAAAACATCAAAAAACAACATAGTTTAGTAAGGCATAAAAACGGAAAAAATCGTCAAACTCAAGCAGGCACTGGAAGAACATGTAAAGTGGACCAATAATAACCTGAGACCCAAGATTTGAACCCTCTACCTTTTCACTCATGGGCAACAGTACTAATCATTCCCTACCTAAATTTGAAGCATACTTTAATAAGACATAAAAATGTCATACTGTAGTAAAACCTCAAAAAGTTACATAGTATAGAAGGGCATAGAAATTCCAATAAATTGTCACATTATAGTAAGGCATAAAATTGTCAAAAAACATCATAGTATAGTATGGCATAAAAGTTACCAAAAATGTCATGGTATAGTAAGGCATAAAAACAATTTAAAAAATGTCATAGTATAGGAAGACATGAAAAGGTCAAAAAACTTCATTGTACAGTATAGCATCAAATCGTCAAAAACCCCAAGGGGGCCCAAGGCATTCGATCCAAGAACTTTCTCACGCTGGGGCGTCAGTACTAACCACAGTACCATAGTACCTCCCTTTGAATCAGTCATACTATAGGAAGACATAAAAACGTCATAGAAAAGTTAAAAATCTTCATAGGATACTATGGCATAAAACGTCAAAATACATCATTACAGTATGGCATCAAACATCATAGTATAGTAAGGCATAAAACGTCATAGTAAAGTAAGTCATAAAAAGTCATAATATAGTAAGGCAACAAAAATGTCCTAGTATAGTAAGTCACCATTTTATGTTCACTCAACATTCTCAGTCTGTGTCACGATGCCTCCCTATGAATAAATCATACTATAGTACCTGGTCGCTAACATGGTTAAATAATAGCAGCTGACCTTTTTTTGGTGACATTAGGTACCACTGTGATATTCTCATATGGCGTGAACCCTCCGATAGCCCCCTGCCCTTTCAGCCAATCAAATGCTAGCATGCCTAAATCGGTTGTCTTGGAGACCGGGCCTCTTGGGGGGCACATTGGAAAGATCTAATATGACTTCACCCTAAACATAGTGCGAATGAGTTCACCTAAATATTGGTAGGGACAATTCTGTCCTCCAAAAATATTGGTAGAGACCTGTCCCTACCGTCCATATTTAAACCGACACCCTTGGCATGCATACACATGTGTGTATATATGCGGAATTTGAAAATGTGACATGCTCGGCAGAATACACACACATTCCTTCTTTCATTTCATCTGAGCCCTGAGAGTCAAAGGGCTCATGGAGCAGCAGCATGAACGGGATCTCTGCTGGTTTGAATGATTGTAGATCTCACCTGAGTGTGCCAGTTTCTTCTCACTATCCTCTTCTCCACTTGTGCTTCTGTCCTTCTTTAAACTCTGTCTCTCTTTACCTTGCCCCCTCCCGTCTCCTCTTTCACACGTTTGCCAGTCTCCTAATTTCATACTCTTTGTCCATCTTTTGGCTTGTTTCCAATGAGTTTGATTGTTCTAATGCCTCCTAATATCCCCAGTATTGAGACACTGACTGATGCCTGTGATTTAATACGCTATGACAGGTTAAATATAACATCCAAAAATTTCCATTTATGAATCAGAATCAGACTTTTATCCCTTCATGGTGACCTTTTGTAATAATTTTCAAGCAAAAGTTAAATTGCTGACCCTGGTTTAATTACCAACTTTTAATCACGCAATAACAAGCTGTTTCTAAACAGTAGTTGCTGTATCAGCATGGCTTTTTTATGCAAAGAGGGATGAAGCCACAATATTGTTCTCATTTTTACAAGAAAGTTATAATTATCGAGTTACCAGGCACAAACAAATTCAGTTGAATACTAATCTTTTTGAAAATGTTCTTATTTCCCACCATAGACAGTTGTGTTCCTTGTTGAATGAAAGGTAATTCAAAAAATACCACAAACACTTCCCATTGGAACTGTTCCATTTTATCCTCTTTTATCACACCAGGACTCGATGTGTGGAAGAGGGCCCTATATGTTCACTATTTGTAACGTGTGACATGAATGAAAAGGAGGGAAAGGAATAGTAGCTAAACAGGGACTTTTCCCGCTCTGTAGCTTGTGACTAAATTTCTCTGGTCTGTTTCCTAACAACTGTAAATTTTTATTTTAATGACTTACCTTAAGCAACTAATTCAAGTTGCTGAAACCTTTACTACATAGGTAGCAGATCATAATATGTTCGTATGAATTGGTTTCAGAACGTTCATATGGTCATTTTAGAGGGTATAATGTGTCGTGTCACAACCCACTTAAAGAGCAGTAGATGGTGATTGGCACATCTTAACAGGGATGTTGAAGGAAGCAGCACTAGGCAGGCCTGCCTGTGCCCTGTCAGTCAGAGCTAAGAAGATGTAATGATACACACCTGTTTTCAACATCTCATAACCCTGTGGAACATGAATAAAACGATACAAAGCAGTTCTCAGAGAAAAACATCACGGAAACAATGATTTTAAACAATTTTGACATTTTGACACCATTAATTAATCATTCAAAATGACTAGCCTGAAGAAAAGACGACACTTGAGGGCATACTTGATGAAAATGAATGAATTAGAAAGTCTGTAATATTAGCATGGGTCGCTAAAGGTCTCAGAGGTATATGTGCTCATTGGAGCTTGTGTTGCTTTATTTGCATAACCTGATTCAGAAAATTGACAAATTAAACACGAAGACTGGACTAAAATCACTGATTAAAGAAAATGCAACTGTCAATGTTGAGTGTTTATGTGAAGATATGGCCTGAAGTTTAAGATAGCAAAGATAATGTTGTAAAACACTGTAAAACACAGTGTGTGATTAATTCTGAATGAGCAGTTCTACCTTCTCTCTCTCTAAGTTTATCATCCAGGGAGAGCTTCCGAACATTATGACTCTACCCTCAGAGTTCTGTGTTGCCTTATCTGTAAACATGGGCCATAACTACAATAGATATAAATTATAAGAATTTCTATTCTCTGGATATGAATACATTATATGATAGAATACAGAAAACATTTCTTTCTTCATCAGACTAGACTGTTATCTGCCATGCTGTTACAACTCCAAGGACTTCATAGCAACAAAAAAACACAGACAGCATTTGTTGTCTTATTTTTATTATCAGGCAAGGTAAGGCTTTAATACCACACTACCTCAACCTCACGTTCAGTAGTGGAGGATAAGGGTTTTAAGTTTATAACCTTGCAAGCCAAGCCCTGTCACCCTGCATCTATTTTGTTGTTACTTGCTCAGCATCTCTATAATTCATGCGTAATTCAGGACTTCAGCTAGTAGGCCACACCAGATTTTACCTCACTGTGAGGAAATACCATTCGCTGCATTATTTAAAAGGGTTAAATCCCTGACATCTCTGGGTCACTGTTACAGTAATGCAGTTTACAATGTACAGTATATACAGTGCCGTATAGTAGTCCTGCCATCACAGGAAGCTGATTCTAGTAACAGATGTAACATTGACTTCACAAGTAAAGCAGCTGCACACCTTTTCAATAAATCATAGCAAAGTGTAAGGTCACTGAGCCGTTAAACAGTGAATACTACACAGAAGCATTTTTGCCCTGATTAGCTGCTTTAGCTTTAGCACATGTGTGACTGTAAGTGGCTCCTCAGGGGACGGCAAAATTGGGAATTGAAGTGAAGGCGCTTCGAAAAAAACATTGCGCACAGCAAAGCAATTCAAACACGAATTAAGAAAAACTTGCAGTCAGCAATAGACACATGCATTTGTGTTAATTTCAGTATACACTGAGAGGGGAGAGAAAGGCACACCATGATTGTTATTTCACCCAGTTGCTGTGCACAATGAGACTATCATTTCATTACAGCATCTTTACTAGCTAATAGTTATATTTTCTGCACCAGCGATCCACATCATATGGACAGAGCTGTTTCCACTCTCCATCTCTCACTCTTGCTATCTCTGCCCATCAGAGCCCATTTTTAGAAACCGCACACATCACATCCTCTGGGGTGTGAATGGTTTCTACACTTGGGCTTGCATGGCTTATTTATTTATCTTATCTTTAGATGTTCCTGTCCCTGTCCAGGCATGCAGTCGTCTGCAGCTTGCTGTGTACTGCAAAAGTTTGAAGACATTTTTAATTGGACACCAGGAATAACATTAAAGTTGCTTTGAAATGCATGGAATCAAAAATTCATCTGAGACATATTTAAGAGAGAAGTCGCCTTCTCCGCTCGCAGGGGAGAGTTAGAGACAGGCAGTTGTTGGGGGGGGGGGGGGGTTTTGTGGGGGGGGGGGGGGGGTGATTTGTGTGTGGGTGTGTGAGGATTTTTTGTGTATCTGGTTAGATTGAATTGTGTAGTTCGATTTTCAATACTGTATCATAAGTGTCATTATTTACATACATTCCCCTAAACTCTTTGCGTGCTTCCTGGACTTCTTGGTGAATAGATTAGGGTGTTGTGGCATTTTTTAATTTCAAAGTGTGGTTTGTAAAACTCTGTATGCATTAAAGGCCACCTGCTCTCCTTATAGATGTGAGGAACGTTGGATAAAATGATTTTTGTGATCGTTTTGAGTGCTTTTACATGGCTTTTTAAATTGTGTTTTAATACAGGTATATGATGTTTCAGAGCATCATTTAGAAGTAAAAAAAAAAACAATAAAAAAACTTTGTTATCCCTGATTATGTTTTGCCTAGAGCAATATCAAAGCCAGTGTTTTATCTCCCTCCAAAATCCTTCTTTGCCCATTAAAACAAATCAACTGAGACATTATTTCATAAGCTTGATAAAAAAGGGCCTGGAGTCAGATTTGGTCAGGGAGATATGCCAGAGTCCCAGTTAAATAGCTTTAGTATTGTATTGCTATCTCCTCTGATGCTATCATGAACAATTTCATTTATTTTTGGCCTGCCAATGCTCCGAGACCTCGGAATCCATGAGAGAAGCCTCATGCCACTGAGGAATCAAAGAGCTAATTCCCTTTTTCTCATTCCATCATTTCATAGTTAATAGAAATACTCAAGACTTACCCTTGTGTGTGTGATGTATCGCAGATCATGCCTCTTTTTTTTTCTTCTGTTTTCTTCTCACTCTCACTGCATTTTCACTGCATTCACTTTATTTCGTGCAGGATGGGTATCAGGGTGATCTATCTGTGCCAAAAACTGTGACGTAATAACTTCAGTATGAGAGCAGAGCAAGGCAAAATTGCAAAGTCAGCCTCAATAACGTGGAAACAATGGAGTTAAGTGGATTGGGTTAGCTGGACGATCAAAAATATGAGGCCTGGATCAAATAACTGACTCTGATATGTGTAAGGTTTGCACAAACGTGTTCGCTCCTCTTCACTGGAAGTGTTTGCACACACAAGTCTGAGTGTTGTTGCTGTGTGAATTTGCCCTGTAGACCCTGAGATGTATTATATGATGTGGTACCAAAGGAAAAGCTCATGGGGTGTAAAATAAAAGCAAAGGATTCATTCTCTGGGGAAAGTGATTGCTGTAGATGTAATTGCACTCTCCTTTAAATTTCAATATCCTGTGTACAAGAGGAAATGTGATTCCGTTGGTGGCACAAGGGGAAAGATCTGTGGGTTACCAATAAAATGAGGTTTCATCCTCTGGGACTCAACACAATGACTCAAATTCAAATTTTGAACCTCAAGTAGAGGAGGTTATTTAGTCGTGGCTTTATCACTTCGGAAATGTACCTAAAATTAAGTTACTTCTGTCTGCCCCTGACATGACCTGCCTTTATTTCATCCCATCTCGACTAATATAATTTACTACTATTACACTTAGTCAAGAGGCACTTAATCGTCTGCAGTTTGTCCAAAATGCAGCTGCCAGGCTTTTTAACTGGGAGAGCACATTAATCTAACTTCTCCTTATAGGCTTGGGAATTCATTTGAAGATTTTATTGATTGCCTCTGATATGAGGTGATGATGATGATGATGATGATGATGATGATGATGATGATGATGATGATGATGTGGAATGACCCTCCAAACTACATGAAAGTTTTGGAAATATAGTGTTTTTTTGGAGAAAAATATCCCAGTATATTGTAAGGTTGTGAGCACCCAACTCCATTTTCACCAAGAGGAACAAGAGATGTCAGAGTGTGAGGGTGTTGAAAGCAGCCACTGAAGAGTCTGCTTTAATAATTCAGAGCAACTAAATAGGTCACACAAGTATTAATTAAAGAGAGCAGGGGTATGGGGGAAGGAGAGGAAGAGGGAAGGTAGAGTGAAAGACGGATGGACACATAATAGTAGTTATGGCAGAGAAATATCCGAGAGGAAGGAAAGAGTGCAATCAAATGGAAAAAAGCGGTGGGAGAAAGGGAGATAAAAACAGAACATGTTAGAGAGGAAGAGCTGGGGAAAAAAGGAGACAAGACCAGAGAAGGGAGAGGAGAGGAGAGGAGGAAGGAGGTGTGATATAACGGTCTATATTTTATGCACTAATCAATGAAACAGCGTGGGAGTTCCCTCTAAATTGTTCTGTCAAACATGATTTTATTCATCATCCTGTGTGGCCTCATCATCACCGCCATCCCACACACACGCGCACGCACACACGCACGCACGCACGCACGCACACACGCACACACTGTACATGCTCATGCAAATCAAACATGTTAATTCACTTTCTAGCTGCTAAACCTACCCATCATCAGCATTCGACAGAGTAATGGTCATGGAGACTAATGCAAAAGAGAAGTCAACTTCCATGCATGCAATCAAACGATACAACAATAATCGCTCAGGAAAACTCAAAAAAACATGCATGCAAATCCCCACCGCAGCAAACATGCAAAGTCGAAACAAGCACTGCAACCATCACAGACGATTATTAAGTTGCATGTTGAGATACTGAAAAACATCCACGATTGTCGCTTAATCCATCTCCTGCTGTTGCCTAAAATGGAATCACTACACATGCACGTTGAGAGAGACTGAACATTTCTTTTTATCAGTTTTATGATGTAAGACTAAAAATATTCTGTTGTTTGTCTTGAGGCAGGAAAGTGTGTTGCAAGTCTTGGCCTCCTCCTTCACAGAAGAGCAAGTTCACACTTCAATACACCCATCGTGTTGAGCTGTCAGAGCGCCGAGATAATCCAGCACTGCTAGCTTGCTATGTACAAAATACAGCATCCTGACTGTGTTGCACTACGGTATAAAAGCTATCATTTTGTAGCCCTAAAGAATACGTGGTTATAGAAAAGTAATAATGCCATTCATGTTTTAAAAACAAGCTGTATATGTTGATTTTCAGGCGCTTTCTTCCCACTTTCTTCCATAATATATGATGACTTCCGCTGTGGTGCAGGGAGCCATAAAAACAACTTGATTATTATTCCAACGCCCATTTAGACACATGCACACAAGCTCACATGGTGATAATTCTGAATGTCTTTTTTTTGTAAAGTTACTTTTCAAATTGCTGTTTTAATTGAGTTTTAGCAGGCTTTTTAATGGTGAGTGGCTCCTCTTAAAACGTGCACTAACCCCAGCTGTCTCCGGTCTCTCCTCGTCTCTTCATCTCCTTCCTCTCCTCTCTCTCTGAGACCAATGCTCTTATGCCCTGAAGTCAGCAGACATGACAACTGCACCAGAGCAGACAGTAGGCAGTGGATTATGCAAGAGCCAAGTTTCATGGTCTTTGGTTGAGATTAATATTAATGGACTTGCTTCTTGTCCCTTTGCAGGGTTTTATTGGGTTTTAGTGGTGAAAATGGAGGGCAAGCCTGGTTATTTAATCATTCCTGCTCTTGGTGTTAATAATTTACTTGCTCATGGGACAAAACATAATAAAGTTGACTCATTTATTTAGTCACATATATAAGGGGTTTCACCAGTTACTATGGAAGATGGTATGTTTAACTATGTTTCATAATTCATAGTTTTAACTGGCTTTTTCATAATTCAGTTATTGTCAAGAATACCGTTCCAAGACATCAGCATGTGCCTCTGCTCAAGGGTCAATCAAAAGTGGATGCAGGGAATCCTTTGAAACAGATGACAGATAGATAGGTGCACTGAGCAGCTGAGTTTGTGCAGCTGTGTGAGTGCTCATGAATCAAGGTTAAGTAAAAATCAGTTAAAAGAATTCACTATGCACCATTTGTCCTGAGTGTTTCACGCTGAATTTATTACAAGTGAGGGGTCAAGAAGAGGGCAGAGCATGCAAGAGGATAATTTTAAACATAAAACAATAATAATACTAATATGTGACAAAAATTCATACAGGTACTTGAAAAAGCAGCAAAGCACAAAAAAGAAAATTACAAGGATTTGAGCCACCCACATGAACTGAGTAATTATGACATAGCTGCTACTTGACAGTGTCATGGCAATTAGATGTCAGGTCCACTGACTTTAGCTCATTAATTCTCACCTGTCTAGTCCAATGAGCTCATGCCTTTTCTCCTATATAGTATATGAAAGTAAGTGTTGAATGGATCTGGCACTCCCAAAGCCAGAAGTCGTAAAAAAGCATTTTTTAAAAACACATTCATACTGTAAATGCATACACATAAGACATTTAGCACGGCCAATGAGAATCGTCCTTTCCTTGTGGATAACCACATATTTTTCATTTTTATGTCTCCGTGCCGGCGACAGACGTGGCCCGAGGCGTGTTGGGTTGTCCGTCCATCCGTCCCATTCTTGTGAGCGCGATATCTCAGAATGCCTTGAGAGAATTTCTTCACATTTGATACAAACGTCCACTCGGAGTCAAGGATGAACTGATTAGATTTCAGTGGTCAAAGGTCAAAGGTCATTGTAACCTCACAAAAAAACTCACATGCTATTTATCACACATTTATTACATTCATCACTCAAATGTCTAATAATAATTCTATAATAATAATGATGAAATGAAATGATTAGGTGATGACATTTTATATCCAAACAGTCAATGTCATCATGATGTTTCTGCAAAAACACTTTTCTGGCCGTTATCCAGTGCCATAACTCAGGAACAGAAGGGGAGCTTGTGACCATATTTCCTGCATCTTGACTGACTGGTGGAGGCAAACAACCGCAAGGTGGTAATTCTAGTTAGTCAGTGGACCAAAGACCAATTGCTGTGTCTGCTGTCAGCAAAATGTAAAATGGTGACAAATGCGAACCTAATCATGCTAAGTGATTAATTAACTGTACTGTACGAGATCCAGATGGGGGATGATTATAAATATACATACGATACAGACAATTAACAGTCCCATATAATTCCTGTGCTCTATCTCAGATGGTTACACTACAGATGACATAGAGTTCTACTGGCGAGGAGGAGACAACGCGGTGACGGGGGTGGACAAGATTGAACTCCCCCAGTTCTCCATTGTGGATCATAAGCTCATCTCCAAGAATGTCGTCTTCTCCACAGGTAACGTCCTGAACAGCGTTTGAAGTGCATGAAATTCTCCTGTCACAAAACAAGTTGCTTGTATTAATTAAATGTTACAAGTTTGAACACACAAACAGCAACATCAGCACAACACAATGCAGCCTAATATTCTTATCGCTAAAATAAATGTTATCTTTGACTATGTATGTTCAGTGTTTGTACACACACTAACACATGTGCACACACATACACCCACACACACACACACACTTAATTACTTGGCCTTTAATTCCATTAAAACAACCCTTAATTATTTTCTGCCACTTCAGGGATATTGCATTTTATTATTGTTATGTTTCTGCAAGGAAGACAATACGGCAACTCATACATATTGACTCATTTCGCTGTTCGCGCTTATTGATATGAAAAGCAGCATTCACTTGTCTGCGTACAAAATAAAAAAAAAAAACTGAACACAGTTTCCAGAAATGCAAAATGTTATGTAAATGTACGAACGCACATACAAACCCTCGAATGAAGCGCTGTCCTGGGAGACAGAAGACACCATGACTTATTTAACAGCAATAAACAGAAAGAATGCAGTCTGATGCTGTGAAATATTCATTTCTTCGGCATTTTCATATTCATGAATTTGTCATGCAAGCAAGCAATTGTAAGCGGGACAGTGGTTGAGCTGAATACGGTTTCTGGGGTTGCCACTGTATTGAATGAGAGCAAAACATTAATACAATGAGAACGTAGAGAGTCCACCAATCAGAGCTTGTTTTGTCTGCGGGGGGTCACATATTCCACACAACCTTATTAGAAACATAATGTTTACCGATGAATGCACAATGTTTGTATGTATGTATGTGTGTGTGTTTGTTTACCATTAACATGCATGGTCCCCGCTGTGTTCCCGATTTTATCACCTAATACAGAAATATGGTTGACGGGGGATTCCGTTTTAACGTGCTGTCTATTCAGATATGGAGAGACCAACCTGGGGGTCACACAGAAACGCAAACATCAGCACAAGTGCCCGGGCATTTATCCAATATAAGTGTCATGTTTCACTCTAAGGATAGGCAATGTCATTGTTGCGTTTATGAATAATAAATATTCTCCATTGCCCCTCTGTCCTGTTATTTTCTACCCAAGCTGTCTCCTCACTTCATAAAGAAATAATTCATTGATTCTCTCGGTGACTCATGCTAACATGAGCTAACAGAAATAGCAGATCTAAGTGGTGGCATTCCAAGAGGAGCTGAGTCTAGTGGATTGGTTGTGCTTTCATTTAAAAGACTGAATCCTCCTTCCTTGTCCGTCTTCTGTAACTTTCAAATAAGTGACATATTGTACTGCATTCTAGCCCTTCTTGTGGTTATGCTTATTGTCCCCCATCCAGTTGTAATTTGGTTACGCAACTCAAACCAAAATACAGCCAATTCCCCTGAGGAGTGAAATGTGTCTCGCTATTAGACTTTGCCCTTACCAAAACCCTGCAGTGGGATTATTTCAAATAGAGCAGATATGAGCAAAAAAAAAAAAAAAAAAAAAAAAAAAAAAACAGACAAACCATCAAACCTCTTCAATTGTGTGCCTCTGCAATAGACAACCCAGGGATGAGGGACCATACTCAGGATGGGCAAGAGCAGCCCACAGTCTTACTGCATGTAAGACACCATACAAGATGGGAGTCCTGGCACAATTAGCTTGTTGGTTGCGGATTAGTCAATCTATTGAAAACTAGTCAATGATAATGGTATCAATTAATCAACTGTTTTGGTCATTTACCAAACATTCACTGGTTCCAGCCTCGATTCGCTGCTCTTCATTGAATATCTTTCTAACCTGTTGTTATGACTAGGTGCACAAAATGATTTCAACACAAAAATATCCTACCAATAACTCACTTTGGTTGCCTTTAATCATCGAAACATACATATCATATCCTTAATCAGTAAGATTTAGTGTCTAAATTTAACCATACCTTTACCATAGAGTTCAGATGCCATCACTATTTTCTGACAAATTATCTGGTTTGTTTGTTTTTTGCTAGGTCTGAATTTATCTGAGGGCAATCCAAAATATACACTGTATCTCTAAAATAGCATATTGAAGAAACAGAAAGTCCTGGAGACCTAGTATCTGAGGCAAATAGTGTGGACATACGTCACCTAACACTGCCTCTGCTTTCTATTTTCCTTCCCCCTTCCCGTCTGTGCAGGTGCTTACCCTCGTCTGTCCCTGAGTTTTAAGCTGAAGAGAAACATTGGGTACTTCATCCTGCAGACATACATGCCTTCTATCCTCATCACCATCCTCTCCTGGGTTTCCTTCTGGATCAACTATGATGCGTCTGCTGCCAGAGTGGCTCTAGGTGAGGCCTGCAATACAAATCTAAATAGATAGGCATGATGCATTAAAATAGGGGTGGGCACTCGGAAGAAGATTCGACTTGCACTGAAACACATTGACCAAGGAAATCCAAGTAAAAGCAATATATAGATTTTTTTCCCCAATTTCTCCTCATTACCATCACATCAGTCATTTGAAGGGTAATTAGAAACATGTTTGGGGAAACCAACATATGTCACATAAAATCAGACAGGAAAATCAGTTGCAGATCTAAACACTAAATATACGGACAAGGACAGAAAAGCTTTATATTGTGGTAGACCTCATGGATAAATATCCCATATCAAATAAAGTCTTTGCTGCAAGAATTTCTGGTGAATAGGTGAAACCTCTTCTACAGTATTCATCACCACAGTTGCACTTTTCAGCGCTGTGAAGCCCATGATATTAATTTAATTTAATTCATTCATGATTTCATTCATTAATTACTGTGCTTTGTATCTTCATCAATCCCAGACATGAATTTTATTCAGTCTTCAAAGAGAGCAGAACAACACTGCGCTGATCCACAACTACATTATGTTTTACTCCTTTTTCAATCACCATTGGTTTTAACAGGGTGAAATATCCATCCCAGTACAAGAAGAGTTACTTTAGCTCAGAAACGTAAGATGATGGATGACAAGGTTGATTTATTTCCACTTTGAATTGAGAGCCTTTCTGCATTTTCCTGAAAGTCACAATTCGGCCCCGTCGTTCTTGATTATGTAAACCCTGTGAAGCCTGTGAGGTTTGCAGTCGGCTAACTTACTCCGTGTTTATCTGAAGCTCCCTGTCTTCCTTTCACCCAATTCCATCCACCCAGCTTCATTCATCCTTCTACCCATCCCTTGCTTTAGTCGACAAGGCAATTTCACTGATTGACGACTGAGCTGCATTTAGTGATCCAGGGGGGAAGGCATGCATGGGATTTAATGAAAGAAAAAAAAAAAAAAAGGTAATGCTCCATAATGGAGGCAGGTCAGCAGAGTTGGGAAATATTCGATCACCCCCCAATCTACACTAGATTCGGGAACCACTTTGCTCTGACCTGGTTTCAGGCATTAAAGTGGACCTGTAATGGCTGCATCACATGGCCACTGTGCTGCAGAAATCCTTTGTTGTTATTGTTAAGCTCTTGCAGCAACAGCTTGGGAGAATTGCCTGAATCCTATTTTGAGCGTTGGTCACCTGACAGCTATGTGACAGCTGTATAATAATTTAGTAATTGTTTACTAAGGCTCTCCATAGAAATTGCCTTAAATAATCTCACTGTGTGTGCTTTCAAAGTCGAACGCACAGGTGCATGTGGGAGGATTCGTGAGCGCTATAGGAGCTGAGAAAACAACTATTTAATCATGTATAGAAAATCACATTTAAGCTTCAGAATCAGGCTTCTCATGCCAGTTATAATTCCTGCATATAGATAATACCATAGACACACACTTTTGTAAGCACATGCAAAAAAAAAAAAAAAGAAGATATTAAATTACTTCTAGTGAGAGTTGGCGTGTCACTTATAATAAGCACAAACTCAACACATTGATATGCCAAGTCAATCTGACAGTAACTATCCCCGCAGCTTGCTGGGTGAGGCTTTTGAAACTGTCTACAACTTTTCTCAGTAGGAGTTCTCCACTAATGAACAAGACCAAGGTTGATATTTGAATTTCAAATTGCCGCACTGCTTCAGGTGCCCGTCTTTTAGCTTATCTACCAGTGCGTGGTTTGAAGGCATGAAGGGTAAGCCCCCTTGGTTTCATTGATCCTGACAGGCTTAGTTAAGCAAAGACATGGTATCAAGTCGATCACAAAGATGTCTTGCAGTCAGGAGGATTAAAACGGTCACACATTCAGTCTGAATAGTACAGTAAGGAAGGGTTTCATGTGATTGGTTCTATTGATTTCATTTAATTAAAATTTCCGAGTGCTCCCTCCACTTATTTATGGTTAGCACAAACTGTATTACTCTTTTTACCTTTAACATTCTTGATTCTTAAAATTTCTGATACAACGTGATGGACATGATCTTTCTCTATCAGGTATTACCACGGTGCTCACCATGACTACCATTAACACCCATCTGAGAGAAACCCTCCCCAAAATCCCCTACGTCAAGGCCATAGACATGTACCTCATGGGCTGCTTCGTCTTTGTCTTCCTTGCTCTGCTGGAGTACGCACTGGTAAACTACATCTTCTTTGGACGGGGCCCTCAGCGTCAGAAAAAGGCAGCTGAGAAATCAATGACAGCCAACAATGAAAAGATGAGGATGGATCCAAACAAGGTAAGAAAAGCTTGTCTCTGTAGTTTTTTTTATGTTGAATTTTTCTTTTTTCTTTTTTTTTTCAGGATCTGCATATGAAGAGGCAAGCACATACTCTAGCTGAGTTCCGATGTGCTCTTTTTTTTTGTTCTGGATTCACCGAATCACATATTTTCTTTAGTTTGCCATGAAATTTTTTACTTTAATTATTCATAAAGCTGTCTAAGGAGCTCAGAATAATTACTCACAAAGAAAAGAAATTTCACCACTTCAAATAGAGGGCTGACCTAATGTTTCCTGCCTTCGCTGTGCTAAGGAAAGCCAGCCTAATAAGCTTGTACTATCCCTGTTTGAAATCCAAATGTGACACGTTGCCAGCTGAAACAGAGGGAAAGAAGGTCTCTGAGCCACTTGGCTCTTTGTCTTGGTAGAAGGCGTCGCATTCACCTTCCCATTTTGTGCTACCAGCTGACACGAACCAATCCCTTATGAGAAGAGATGCAAGATGGCCACAATAACGTGGCTGCACATGGACGTGCTGATATCAGTTGAATACAAAACACTGACTAGAACTGATGAAAAAACAAATGGAGAAATGGCAAGTGAAGGTGAAGGTGGAAAGTAAAACTAGATATTTGAATCCACTGATGAGAGGATGCTTTATTCAAGTGCAGTACTAAAAACTGTGTAGTTCATGTACACAAGTATTTGTAGTTACTTGTGAACACAGGGATTTCATAAAATGTACATTATGTCCAACTTATGGCCGCCTACACAAATGCAGTCTCCATCCACAACTTTTCAGTTGCTCAAGTAACCATGGCAATTCTTCTTTGCTTGCAGTGGCTGGTGGGGAATGTGGTTGGCAGAGATGATACTCTGTATGCAAGAATGAAACAAAGAGATCTCGATGGTCATGACTCGATGTGGGAGCCAATCTTTGTGGATGACGCAGCAATTGGACTGGGTGATCAAAAGAATAAGGTACAGCAAAAACCTGTCAAAAATGTCAAACTGGGTTAAACCACTACTATGAATTTAGAACATAAACTACCACACTATTATTTTAAAGTGATAGCAGTTTCTTTGGAGTTGTGTTTTTTGACCACATGGAGAATGTGAGACCAATATTCACTCTCCTATTAGGTCTGTTTTAGTCTCAACTAGCACCTGAGGAAAACTTTTGGGTCTTTAGCTTGTGATTGTTTCACTATGTTCACCAGCTAGTTGCTAACTTTGTCTGTCTGCTGTTTGGTGATGGGCAGGAAAAATCAAAATAATGAGCTCAAAGACACTAAAACGCTTCATAAATAATGATAAGGAGTGACCCTTTTGACATTACATGCAATGAAATGTTAAATGTAATTAAATAATATATTCTAAAGAATATATTCTTATGACCTCCACCTTTTTGAAATGCCGATTTTTTTTTAACTTAATTTTACTTTTGAACAGATGGACCCACATGAAAACATCCTTTTGGGCACCTTGGACATCAAGAATGACATGGGCGTTTCAGAGCTGGCTCTGGGTCTCAATGACCCACGAAATACCATGCTGACATATGACAGCTCAACTTTACAGTACCGCAAAGCAGGGCTGGCCAGGCACAACTTTGGGCGAAATGCGCTGGAGCGCCACATGACTCAAAAGAAGAGCCGACTACGGAGGCGCGCTTCACAGCTTAAAATCACCATCCCAGACTTGACTGACGTAAACTCTATTGACAAATGGTCGAGGATGATCTTCCCAACAGTCTTTTCCTTCTTCAACATCATTTACTGGCTTTACTATGTCAATTAAAAAGAAAAAAGAACATCAGTGAGGGCAAGAACAAACAGCAAAATATGTTGCTCATTTCTTGTTTGTATCTGGTTTGTTTCATTTTAATGTGATCTTGTAACACTGGACTGAATTACTATATTCAGGACTGGATCCATCATATCTTGGAATACCACATTTGCTGGCTAACACGTGAAAACCTTATAGAAGAGAGATTACAAACATATAAGGTGCCTGTTCCTGAGTAATTGTTCAAAATTTTACATATTTTGTGAATTGTGTATCTTACCATTTTTTAAAATGTTTGCATATTTTTTATGTTTTTATTATGTTAGATTTACAATTTACATAATTCATTGCCAAAATACCATATCAGTTAGATACAAATTAACATGTTGACATATTAGTTTTAAATGACCGTTTACTTTCACTGACACTGCTTATAAGTGCTGAAGTCAACATGGTTTACTAAGATTAATTATGTCAAAGAAATATTAACTATTGTTACTAGAATTAATTTGATACCAATATTATAAGGGCCTGAATTTTACAATTTACAATATCATGTAATGTAAAAGACATTTATGATCAACCTTTTTGTACTTTAATATACTTTTCAGTTCCTAAACCATCTTAATAAGGTGGCATTACATACTATCAACTAAGATCATTCCAGAACTTCCAGGTTTTAATTCAGATTGCACTTAAGAAGCCTGTTGAAAGTCAAAAATGTATGAAACTAGTACAGCCAATCTGGATTGTCATTATTGTGTTCTGTGTACTGTGTCAAACTGTTGAAAGAAAGTAAAGACAAAACAAGAGTGAGAAAAATATGTAGGAAAGAAGATATCAAATATTTGTCTTTAACCAAATTGGCTTTAGCTTCTTATATATTATTATAATTATCAATATTGGATTTTATCCCAAAGCACATGTTCATGCAATATATGTCTTTGGGGAAGATTGTATCTGAAGAAAGTAGTTTAGTCTGTAAGTAACTGTTAATGTAAATATCACATGTATAGGATCAATTATAGGGAAAATGACCGACAAAATTCCTTCTTCAGCGCTCTAATCTCACTTTCTCGGATAATTATTTACACTGATACAAATCGTTCACAACTGCTGAAAAGGCACTTTATCAGATATGATCATTCTTCCATGGTTCAAGAAGAACACAGATGGTGAAGCTAAAATGACTCGACTGGTCTGCAGGAGGGCGAGAATGCATAAAAAGCACAAAAATCATCAAGTATCAGGTGTCGACACCGTAATTTTAATACAATTTTTTTAATGCAGATAATTTTTCTTTTTGTTTCTAATGGTTATATACTATATCTGCCTCCCAAGACAGATTATTATATTTATTATTATAGGTTTAAAACCGCTTAGTCACTTATTGTTTCCAGATTAATCAATGGGTTGATGATCATAAAGGATATAGCCGTAAAGACAAAACAAATTTACAGATTATAATTGCAGATTATTTACTAATGATGCCGTGCTTTTGACTGTATGTACACAAGGTAGATTTTATAAAAGATTTTGCACACAAGTTCTTAAAAGCCATAGAGGCTGTACCGTAGTTCTTCTAATACCTGGTGCTTATGGGGGCTGTCTTAAGAGGAACTTTATTGATATGACTATGATTACACTTTATGTCTCAGTTACAACAAGGTTAAAATGTAAAAATACAACTAGGGCTGCAATACACAAGAGTGTCATATCCTTCTCCCCACAGATCTGCCACACTGTCTGTATGAATGAACTGTGGTGTTCAAAGTCTCTTTTCTGTATTAGTACTAAATCATTCATCAAAGAGTTAAATGTAAAGTATCGCTCGGAATTCAGGTTGGATGAGGCGACAAAAAAAAAAAGAAGTTGGTTCGTGCAAGTGAGTGACAGAGGCTCATATATGAAATTGTGCCAACACGAACATTAGTAAAGACGTAGAATGGAAGAAGGGGTAACTCCAAATATCACACAGAAATGAGAACTAGTAACCGGAGCCTTTGTCTCCTTTGATAAAAGATCCAAGACAAAGGGCTCATTTCTCCTGGCACTCCATTCGTTTTGATTGCGGAGGCGTGAGTGAACACTTAAACATTAATGTTCTAATTCTTTACTTAAAATGTAGCCACCTCCAGTTATGTCTCACTGCATGCTCTGTACAGTAGTAACTCCTTGATATTCTTTTTTACATCCTTTCTCCTTTCTCACTGAGCTGTTTCGTTTCATTTGTGCTTTTGTGTTTAATTCACCTCAACTAAGCATACATGCATATGTAATTACAGTATTAAAAAAAGTATATTTTATTGGTATTGCAAATATTGATGATATTAAAAAGATTTACCTTTTTTTATAAAAAGCATTTATGTAACAGTTATGACTATTTTAAAAATGACACACGATTCATTTTCACAAGCACTGCCCAGCAACTGACATGTAAACTTTAAACAATGCGCACAGGTCTAACTTAACAACAGAGTCCAGTTCAGGTTGAACCTTGGGCTTTCACCTCACTGGTGTTTACATGTCACTCATCAAAATGAGTCATTTTCACTCTGTGTTGAGCTAGGTATTGAAAAGTATGTACATTGTTTTGTTTTGTGTTGGGTTTTTTGATAGTTCTGGTGATTATGTCAACAAAATTCTTTAATATATTTTTCTCTCAAACCACTTCGTTAATTTGGTAACTAAAAATTACAAAACATGTGCAACGATTCAGAATTCAGAATTCAGTAACTCTATCAAAAAACTAATAATCGGTGTTGTAATTTTTTCTATAGATGAGGATAAGTTGAATTTTGGATCATATCCCAAAATAAAAAACATATTTAAATAAAAGTATGTATATATCAGATAGTATATTATTAATCATCAATTGGAGCATATTATTCTTGTAAATAAATTCCTATAAGCTTTCTACAGAAAAGACAAAAGGACATTTTCAATATCATTTATACTGTAACGTAAAGAGAATGCAAAGGCTGATATGAAACAATGTAAATAGTCTATTTTACAGTGGCACTTGATCACGTTTCTTTTTTTTTTTTTTGCTCTGTTTGTCAAAGCACTTTTTTTTTTTTGGTTTTGCCAAAATGTAAACATGTATTCATGAATGTAGTTGATATTCTTTTGCAGCATGTATTTGCTGTAATGTTTCAGCAAAAGTATAACAATTTATTGTACCAATGATCAGCTAAATACAGCTTAATGTACACCACCTTTTCACACACACACACACACACACACACACACAGACACACAGACACACACACACGCTAAGGGTTAAGTGAAAAAGAGGCTGGTGATGCCTTCGTATCAGCCCAAAATTCAACCATCTCAGGTCAGCACAATTCACACTGCTAACAACACGACAACCACAAACTACAACTTTGAACCCAAGAATTGTACTTAAAGGAAAGTACCTTAGTGAGCTTGTTCCAGATGTTTTCTCTGCAATTTGTTTTGCTTTTTTTCTGTTTAATACAAGTCCAATAGAACCATATACAGTACTCAGACAGTACTAACAGAATGACACATTTTTTTAGCCTAGGCAGAATCGAAAAACTAAAAATACTTTACAAGTCATTAAGGTACTAGATTCACCTCAGCCATAGACAAGTCTCAAACTACCCAATATAAATATATTTCTTAAACTTCAAAATAATACTGTATGTGGTATGACATGGTGTGCTTGAGTGTGAGAGTGTGTAGTGGGTGTATGTTTGGCCAGACAGTAATGTTTTCCAAAGCACACCGGCAAGTGGAGAGAAAGGTCTGCTTCATAAGTTCTACACTTTGAATATGTGTTTGTACTTCACAGCGCTTTTTTGTTTCATATATTTTTATACTTCTATACTCCTGTGTAAAAAAAAGAAAAAAAAAAAAGAAGCTGCAAACACTGTTGTTTGGCGAAACCTTGTAAATCCAATTTTGGCAGTTTTCACATTTATACTATACAGAATGAGTACATTGTCCGCTAGGGATTCTGAAAAGTGAATGATATTTATGCTTAGGAAATCCTTTCATAATCCCTTGTATAAAGTTTAAAAATACATGGTTGTAAATGGTTTGAAAATGGCTTTTTTTTTCTTCATTCCTGGGAAGTTAAGGTTTTTGGAAAAGCAAGGTTTTCATCAGACAGCAGAGTCTTCTCTGGAGAGCAAGGACAGACTGACATCCTTAAAAGCCTAAATGACACATGTTGGTGACAGTGTATGTTTGCACACACTCACAGAAGAAGCCTTAGCCTCCTGCTGCGCTGGACTTCACTCCGAGCAGCGTCAATCCTTCTTACCCTCTCAACACCCTCCACCTTGAAAAATCCTTGTATGTGCCACTCACGAGAACATTCCCAGAAACCCTGAGCTGTACCCTTCTTAAAGATAAGCCCTGTAAAAGTCAGTGTCTGTCTTTACTATGAAAACCTATGAAAAGGAATACATTGTCAATAAATATTGTATACAGTTCTAAATCTGTGAGTGTTTTTTTGGATTCAGTTTGAAGAAATAGAAAACTGAGACTAATGAAAATGACATTTTTGATGGATGGCAGTTACCACTTTACCCAAGCTCCCTGCTTGTTGTGAACATTTATTTTCAGAATTGTGTCACCAAATAGCCTCAGTGAGACCCATGTTAACAACTCATATTTCATTGGTCAAAGTTTGCCCAGAAGCTCAAAGGTCACTTTTATACTTGCTGGCAGTGAGTGGCTAAATTTACCAAACCACTGCTCATGCATTTTCAATTCAGTCCCAAGGCTTCACATCACAGAAATCACCATAATCCATTAAAATGTTGAGGCACATAATGCTCATCTGGAGTTGCGATATGCTGCTACTGCTGCTAGGTATGTTTGTGATTTCAACACATTTCTACTGGTCAGACTAAGACAAAGAAAATAAATGAATACATATTCAAAATAATAAACCAACAAACTATAATAAAAAAAAAAGTTGTGAGCTTATTTTTAATCATCAAGACTCTGCATGAGAACAGTCCTGATCTTAATAAAAAATTTAAGAACCTAGAGTGTTGGTCCAAATGGAATCTGGGTGTAGCTCGCAAGTAAATATTTTTCAGAGCACATTCAAAGATGCACAGTCCACTGCCCCAAGGAATTATGTCCATATTGGATGATTCCACACCTCGTAGTCCACATTCAATTCTGCCGACATTCAGGACCTATAAAGGAAGTAGGTGCCCTTTACAAAGTAAAGCAGACACCATATAGCATGTAGCACACCTGACTTTAAGGCAGACTAAATGACTGTACCCGCAACCTTCCCTATCCAACTATTTAAGTTGCCTAACCTTAAAGTTTATAGTTCATAATCATACCATAGTCACCATGCAAAGATATTATAGAAAATGTTTAAGTTGGCATTGGACATTTTTATGATGTTAATATTATAATATGAATATTCTAAAATAAAATTAATAAATAAAATAAATACATTTTCTGATATATCTAATACGTGCTCAAACAAGGAAGTAATTCACAAGCAGTTACTTAAATGGGCACATTTATCTTTGCATATTTCAGTGCTCTGGTGTTCACATATTTAATGCATCAAGACTGTACGCAAAGTATTAAGCCCCCATCAGCAGTAGACTGTCATCCACAGCATCTTTTGCTTTCTGTAAAATATAACAAAGATGTTTGAAGAAAACTGATACCAAAGATTAAATAGTGAGCAGACGTGCAGAAATGTGCCGTCAAAAGGAGCCATGCAGCTTTGAACAAGCTGTACAAAATACTTCTTCATGATACCAAGGCATCTAGGTCTTTTTCCTAAATATAAGCTACATTTTCAAACCAAAGCTTCAGGAGTTTCACTTTAACACACACTAATGTAAGGAACATTGTAGCAAAGTTACAAGTGCAGCCTCATTTAAATACATTTTTTTTAGAACAAAATGCTGTTTAATCAAGCCGCCATACACAAGCAACGCAGGAATGTTACGCCCCCATAACTTCTGACTGTTGTGGCCCCGGAGAGTGGCATGTGTGATCAGTACTGGAGGTCTTGTGGTGGTGGGAGAGGGAGGTAGGTATGCCCAGAATGCCCATGGTGCAAATCCTGCTACTGTCATTCCTGAGAGCAGAAGAAGCTGTTAATGGGGGACTGTGGTTTCTGGAAGACAGCTGTCACTATACGCACTGCTGATATGAAGCAGCAGCACATAACTGCGCTTTTCAAAATATGTGACAGAATGCCACTTCTGAGGAAATAATACCACGATGACTGAGATGCCACAAATGAACAACTGCAGTGCCCTTGGGCAAGGCACTGAAACAGTCCTGAGTTCCGGTGGAAGCTGTTGGCAGATTATTGTGCCATCTCCAGCTCAGAATGTGTGTGTTCAAAATGCATACAAAGCACTGTGTAAACCAGCTTAATCAAAAGAATTTGCATCCCATGGCAACAAGGATCTTTTCAAATTTGCATTGCCTTTTTTTTTTTTATCCCAGCACAGTGTATTGCTGAGATTTGAAACCAAGCCACGGCGGTGTAGAAATAGAGCTCTGGTGGCTCTGGATAGGAGGACATGAGTCATGACACAGAACTGTAGGCAGGCCTGGCACTACAACAAAGACATTAGAGCCTAATGCAAAATGCTCTTTTTCATCTTTCACCCACAACACCCTTTTTGGTCATCACCCACAGCATGTATGTGTGTGTGTGTGTGTGTGTGTCTGCACATAACCCACGTTGTCTTTTTTTTTCCAGATTAAACTGACAAAGAGAAGCTGTGTTTATTCAGCCAAGATGTTACACCAGCATTATCTCAAAGGGTGACTCACTTATGACGGATACTTGTTAATATAAAAGCATGACTTTGTGAGTTATTACATCTGAAGCAAGTGAAGAGGATGAGACGCCAGAAGTATGCTTAAGTGCGTGTATGTGTGTGTGTTTGTTTTCTGCTTTTGTAAATGACTCATGTTCGACACTACTAGACTTGCTCTAGCAACACTCTGTCACAACATGACTGATCAGTTGGTGTTGTACCTTCCACTGCAGCAGCCAAAGCCACAGCTAGCTTCCAAGGACTCCAACATAGATACACGGGGAAATCAGTAACACGACCAGTGGGTTAGTCTGGCAGCAGTGCCTTTAATAGCAAATCCAGAGACCTCCCACCCTCACCCCCCATCCCCCCTCAATATACAGTAAAAAATACATCCTCTTTTTGTGTTTCCTTTTCTTTTTGTGTATTTTCAATATATTTCCATTAGTTGAGGAAAACGTAAGCGCGAAAAGTTAGAAGGGTTACTCTCAACAAAGAGCACTATAATGATAAAAGTTCATTTCTGTTGACTTTAGGTAACTCTTTGCCCGGCAAAGATTTTGAGCTGATCTGAGCTGAGCTGCATGTCTGTCTGGCAAGGCAGAACAAGGTTGACGGATCAAAGCTTTACTTTTGTTTCCCTGCTTTGTTCATTTATTTCCTCATCTTATGAAACTTCAAGAAACATCTTTAATTCCTCTGCCTCTGCCTTTCTTCCTCTGTAAGCGTGTGTCCCTAGTTAATTAGGAGGAATATATGTTAATGGGACGCTGCTAGCAGACTAATTAAGATTCTGATTAGAGCAAAGATACTGTCAGCCGGTCCCAATGTGTGTGCCTGTGTCATTGCGTGCGTGCTTACGCGTGTGTCTCGCTGCTGGCTCGCTTGTCGAGGAAATCACCCAAGCTCTAACATGCACTGGATGAGCAGATTACACAATGTACTGTGTCTTTTTGTTCTCTGGTTAGAAAATGAAACTGATTCTTAGCTACAGTGGTGAATTACCATTTTTTTAAATAAAAAAAAAATAAAAATAAAAACATGGAGCTTGATTATCTTAGTCAGCCAGAGAATGTGGAGTTGGATTTGTTAAGTAGGAGGAAGTTGTAAACAGGGTGCAAACTCCTGATTTGAGCCTGGCAAAAAAAAAAAAAAAAAAACACAGGCTGAATTTAAGTCAGGGACACTGATCTGTCTAATCACGGCTTGTGTGTGTGTGTGTGTCGTTCTCTCTGCCTGCGTTTATGTCTCTCCTTATTGTTGCTTATGTCTGTGTGTTTTTGCCACGTTGCTGTGCTGTCACTTTGAACCTTGCACGCTACAGTGTGCAGACATGCTATGTTCCCTTCAGGTGAAGGAAAAAGAAAATCAAAGACTTTTCCTCTCATGTTGTATATCCGCCATAGCAACAGTGTATTGAGAAGAGCGAAAAAGAAAAAAAAAAAAGTTATATTAACAATTCCTTCTGTATGTCTCTGTCTTGGCTTCTTCCTCTCAGTCTCTCTACATGCGAGGCATTCTCTCTGTCTGTTTCAGTTTTTATCCTGTTTGTTCATTTCCGTTCAACAATCTCTTTTCATCCTTCTCTTCCAGCTTCCTTGTTTCATCACATTTTTGTATTTTCTAATGGATTTTCTCCAGTGTTTTATCTCCACAGCACTGCCCACGTGCTGTGCCATGTGCATCGCTAATGTGAAGCGAGAATCCAGCATCTGTAGGGTCGCAGGAAAGAGCCGACACTCGTCCGGTGCGGGGAGTTCCTCGGCATAGAGAAAGAAGTCGCAGTGTGCGTTCACAAATGGCTCACTCACTCATACAGTATGCACATTATGAATGATGTGTGCATTGAAGAATGAACTGCAAAGACGAGATTAATTTATGACGGGGAGATATATTTTTTTGCTTGAAGTCACTTCGTATTGAGCTTCACTAACAACTGAAAAAGGAATAGGAGACTTTCATGTAGGGCGGAGCGGGTGAGATTGTACTGCATGGTTTGCTGTGCGGACAGAAGTCATTGTTTGAAGGAAGATTTACTGTATGTTCCTTCGAATTGATCAAATCTTTCTGTTTGCTGTCACGCTCTGCTGTCACACTGTGTTTTTAAGGTCGTGTGAAAAGGTTCAGTGAGAGAATTGCAGCTGAACATTATATGCACTCGCAGCCTCAGGCGAAAATGAATAAAAACTGAATCGTAAATTCTGAGTTGGCACCAGGGCCATCAAACATTAGGAGAAAGAAGTCTGAAACCTCCAGCACTCTTCACAGAGTTGGCCGTCTCGTCAAACTGAGTCACCGGGCAAGAGGGATCATGGTCAGGGAGGTGACCAAGAACCCAACAGCCACAACAAAGCTTCAGAAGTCCACAGCAGTGATGGGAGAAGGATGACCATCCTATTAACAGCCCACTTTGAGTTTACCAAAAACATTCACAGGACTTGGAGCACGAGGAAAATTACTTTACGGTCTGAGGAAACAAAAAAATGTAACACTTTGGGCAGAACTCCAGGCACCGCTCATCACCTGCCTAACGCCTACGGTGAAGCATGGTGGTGGCAGCATCATGCTACGGGGGTGCTTCTCGGCGACAGGAACAGGGTTGTTAAATGCTATATTGTGTTTTTTTGGCCCTTAATTTTATGTTGGTGGATGTTATTATTACCCCTGATACCTGCCAGGGTCCTCTCAAGGCAAATACTGGCAAGGGTGACTCAAAGTAAAAACACTTGCAGCCATGTATACTGTCACCTGTGAGCTGGAAATACTTAGCCTCTATAGTAAATGGCATAAAGGGAAATGGTTGCACTTTCTCCTCTGTCAAATAATGAAATGCTGTTCTTCTTCCGGAATTCTTATCTTTTCACAGCTGCAAAGCCTCATATGTGAATGCACAGTGCATTCAGAGATTTTTTCGTAGCCTTCTGATCTGTGCCTCGATCAATGCCATGACACAATCCTGTCTCTGAGCTCCGCAGGAAATTCCTTCCTACTCGAGGCTTGCTTTTCACTCTGATACGCATCATCAGTGTGAGACCTTAGATAGACAGGTGTGTGCCTTTCCAATCAAGTTGTAGAAACCCCTCGAAGATGATCACGAGAAACGGGAGGCGAATGAGCTAAATTTTAAGTATCACAGCAAAGTGTCTGAATACTTATGTTAATGTCATATTTCAGTTTTTCCTTTGTAATAAATTTGCAAAAAATTTATAAAATTCTGTTTTCAAATAGGGTGTGGAGCACGAATATCCAAAAGCACTTTGACAGGTGCTGGAATCAAAAAGGTTTAACTACAGGTAAAGTAAAAAAAAAAAAAAAAAAAAAAAAAAGATCCGCACACTGTGCTAATAGCGCCAAGAAAATTAATTAAAATTGGCAACGTTTTGATCTGAGAGGATCTTCCTCAGGCACTGTCTGTGCCTGCGGATCTTTTTTTTCTTACTTTTGTCTAAAGTTCTGTTTTCGCCTCGTCATTATGGCATGTTGAGTGAAAAAAAAAGAAAGTGGATCTATACTTTCTGAACGCTATGTACATTTACTTGACACTTCACACAAACATGACCTTTTTAAATTGATGAATTTTACTTCAGACAGAATCAGAAAAACCTTGGGTGCCTGCAGTGGCACTTAAGAGACTGATCTTTGCCTTACATTAATGCAGTACATGCATGCACACGTTTGAAAAAGGCTGATTGAAAGAAATACATTATAGAGGCTGAGTTGGGGGGGGATACCATTAACCATGAGCCATCTGAGCGCATGTTTTTCCTACTCTTTAAAAAAAAAAAGTGCACTATAGGGCTCTGACAGTTTGGTGGATGGAAGACAACAGTTGAGTGCAGATCTGCCATAACCACTGATGTCCTTGTGTGGGAGGTGCAGAATTACAATGAGCGAAGATAAAACACCTTAAATTTGTTTAGCCTGGGAGGAGAAAACACATTTGCTTAATGTATTGCTCAGGTCTTAGAATAAGCACAGGCCATTGTAAAAACTGTTCAATAATTCCAGGCCAAAAGCCAAACAAACATTGGCAGTTGCATAGAAGGTTTTCCAATGAATTTAAAATGACTAGTCCCTGGGAATATATTGCTTCCTTTTCTTGCCATAATTAAAGTCTGGAATAAAAAAAAAAACAGAGCTGTGGATAATTGATCATAAAATTATGTTTATTAAAATTTCCTGATGTTCATTTTTTCATATTAGCTAGAGGATACGGATAAATGTCTTTTTTATGAGCTGTGTCCCCGATTTTGTTCCAAGTGTCTGTTCAGGAGAAAGCTTCACATCAGTTAAATTCAGTGTGCTATGAACAACACAAAAACACACATAAATCACTTTTGCCATTCGCCTTCAGCAGACACTGCATAAAGCTTCCTCAAAGAGTCGTCTGAAAACCTCTAATGATTTGAAGTCGGCGATGATGTTGAGAACAGTAGGCGCTGTTCTATCTTAAACAGTATGAAACAATCAGCCTAATTCATGCCGATGAGTAATCTACTGGCAAATGTGTTTTCTTTCCTGACACATACCTGCTATTGAAATCTTGAAACTGAAACACTGCCTCTGCCCCATTTCTCATACGTTCAGTTCTTGTGCTGCATGTGAACAAGGAGTGGTGGAGAAATGAGCGGAGAAGCATAACAAATGCCGATGCTTCCATACGGAGCGCGACAGCTCTCCGAAGGGGTTTGATGAGTACGGAAATGATGTGAATCACACTGTAAGCTATGGCCTTCACAGTCACCAGACCTCCACCCAGTACACACCACTCTTCACTAACATTAACACAAAATGAGAGAATATATTATGGAAGAATAGTGTGTATCCCTCCAGTAGAGTTGAGAGACTTGGAGAACCTTTTATCTTTCTACCCCAGTTCACTTTATTTGAATTCAAAACTTTTAATGCAATCTGTTTTTAGTTTGTTTTTTTTTTGATACACCCATTAACTTTTAATGTATCATCATATATATATATATATATATATAAAATATATTATATATATGTATTATATTTTTCTATCTTTATGTCTTCACCTTTTGTTGTGTTCAAAATGTTTAACCTTAGCTGTGTTTCTTATGGTTAAAGCCATCATGTCACAGAAACAGCGCATAGTACAAAATGTGCTTTGCTCAATGCACCTTTGACCTGAGTACACGGGCAGATCAAGAGCAAAGCTTTGTCGCCAAAACTGCACTGCACAGCTTCATGGTTACTGACACAATCCCCATTGCACCTCAAAGCAAGTGACCAAACTACAAAAGGAGTGAGAAAAAAAAAAGAAAAACATTCAGTAAAACTGTCAGTTTGCTAGCTCAGAGCTGAGCCTTCACAAAAAAAAAAAAAAAAACAGGATTCTCACACACTTAGTTGAGCCTTCCAGGAAAAAAATTGTCCATCGTGAGCCCAGAGATCTTACAACTACTTATTCTCTCATCATTATTCACCCTCTTCCGACATCACATGCTCACATCACACAGGCACACACTCATTTTCTTTCTAGTTATCCAATAATGGCTTCCTCCTGTTTAATTCTACTCAGGAAACAGGTTTGAAGTCATGCTGTCTGTCTGTCACCAGGTTACCATCACATCATATTTGAAATCCTCTCATATTCATGCCACTCATCTCCTCCCCTCGCTCGTCGAAGAAGCTGCCTCTCACTTCAGACTGGCAGAGGAATCCTCAATAGATGATTCGGAAAAAAGGCTTCTTATGGACCTTAATACCAATATGAATTTCAACAAGGGTAATTTGCTGTGTTCTTTGATTCAGACTCCAGTAAAAGCCAAGCAACAGGCCATTTCCATTTGGTATATCCTCTCGAGTACGGATAACATGGGCGTATGCACGTGCATACAAACGTACATGTCTTTCCAGTTCTCGTTTTCCACTGTTTCCATTAATCGCCGGACCCTCGAGGTCTGCACCCCCTGAGTGCCCCTCTAGTTTTATGTGCTGCCATCCATGGAAGATTTGAAAGTTTATGCAAATTCATGATGAAGCAAAGACAGTGAAAAAAAGCGCACACAGACAACAAGTGTCATAGAAATGTGCAGTGCAGGCAAACACATTAGTCGGGATCACTATGTCCAGGTTTCAGCTTTTGTTAAATTTAGACTTACATTCATGATTATTTTTTGTTTGTTTGTTTGTTTGTTTGTGTGGATTTCTCATTATCTTGTCTTCTATGTGGCCAGGCATATATTTTGAAATTTGAAAAGCAGAGGATGGAAATCATCATTATAATAACTTTTTCAGTTCCTTCAGTGCTCCTTCATTTCTAACACAAAACTTTACTCAAAGTGTAGACTGCAATCTGTAATAAAGTAATACAGTATAGTAATAACACTAAAAAACAATAAAAACACAATGTACCAAAGTACATTGCTCAGAATTGTGATACTATAACACTAAATATAAGTCATGTGAGCTTGTGAGAAATCAGTTACAGTCAATTGAGTAAATATTAAAAAACTGAACATTACACTAACACACAGAAACACATTAGGCAACATTTAATAACACAAAACAATACATACTCACACGGAGTAGAAAAGGTTGTTTTTCACATCACCTAACCATCTGCTGAATTCACCCACACAAACACACACCTTCAGGATGAATGCAGCCACATTTTCTCTGGCATTTGCCAGCAAAAGCCATCAGCAAGTTGAAGGTCTGCGAGGCATGAGTAAGGAATGTTTTTTGTGTGTGTGTGTGTGTGTAGACACTGAAGATGATGTTTCTGTTTGCAACCTCATTCCTTGAAATATAAGTTTCTTTAAATAAATTTATTTACAGTATTGCAATATTATGTTTGCAATGTTTGTGTTATAATAAAGTTCACATTAGCAGTGGTTTTGAGCATTTAAAAAACAGGGTTTAGTGGTGTTGCTAAAATGTTGTGGTAGCTTTGGTACACTTATTTTTCTCCTTTTTTTTTTTCAAAAGCAGAATATTTCATTTAGTCAAACGTCACTTTTCACTTTAACATCAATGTACATCAAGGGCTCTTACAAATTTAATGGTACATGTGTGATCAGATATTTATATATGCAGGAGAGCTATTTGCTTCTGTTTGCCCATGTGTGTCTTTTTTCAGCTCTTCAGAGTAAATCAGATAGTAACTGAAAGAGGCTTTCATCTGACGTGTGGACAGCTGTTTTTTTTTTTTTATTTGGTTTTTTTTTTTATTCATATACATTTATATTTATCATTCATTCATTTTCATGTGTTGGTTCAGGAGTGAAACACTAAACTTTGTGCATAAATTTTCTATTCTTTCCATTATGATTCAATAAAAGAATACATCTATAGTGCTTTGTTGCTATGGAGATCGCCCCACTCATAAAGTGTAATATTACTATATATCATAAAAAAACCCCACCTATGATAGCTTGAGTAGCTACATTTTAGTTTTTCTATAGTGTTTTTAGTTTTGTTTTATGTTGTTGTTCTGAAATCTTTATACATGAATTGTGCAGATACCTGTTTACAGGTATTTATGCAGATGCTCTGTAGAGACTAAAATAGATGTATATCAAAGAGCTGCTTCGAAACCAAAGACGTTCTTTATTTTCCACGAAACATGCATTTTGTTCTCTTAATGCTACAATGCTAATGAAGCTACAATGCGGCGTGTAGCTTCACTACTGCCGAGGAAAAAATAAACAGATATTTGTAATCTGTTCACATTCAGGCTGCTACGTTCTCAAAGAACGCCTCCAGCAACACCTAATTTGGGAGAATAAACAATAATTTGTTTCAGAATATGCAAAATAAGCACATGTAAAAAAAAAAAAAAAAAATCAATATAAGGCAGTATACAAGACACTTAGCAACTCTGTCACTTGTTGAAAAATAATGTGTTTGCTTTGCTCTGCAGTGGGATCACAACAGCTGAAGGTAACCTGTATTTCTCCAGTACAGATGTGAACCAATGAGATTTTGATTAGCTGACAGTCGTCATAATGAAATGTCAAGCTTTGCCGGCAGTAATCATGGGGAGGTTGCAGAATGTATTCAGAAATACGTCGGTGTCAAACTGACTTTCGCTGCACCTGCAGTCTGTTTATTCAGCTCTACTGTGGACAAATTACGGGTTAGAATTACTGCAACACAGATGCAAAACATCGTGGAGTGTTTGATGATCATCATCGGTGATAAAGATGTGTACAGGGCAATTTAGGACAGTAATCTGGTCCAGATGATGGTGTACCCCTGCAATATCCGCACAAACACATTTTTATCACAGACACTAAGGGCATTCAGTAAAAGCTTTTGGCCAAATATCAAAAAGTGACCAAAAAATAGCACAGATGGAAAATTGCATACAACCTTCCAACCCCCCCCCCCCCCGGCCCTTGTTTCTAAAACAGACGTCAGTGATGTTATCATCACTTGTGTACAGTATACAGTATAAAAACCCATGGAGCACTTGGAGGATGAGGTCATCATTCAACATGACCTCGACTTCCTGTGAGTAGCATGTGCAGAGGAAGAGAGGCGCTGTGAAAGCCACACCACGAGCTGCGTATGCCAGGTGGATCCCACAGGGCGCCCTAGCTGTGCGCAAATGTTGTATAATTACATGTTAATCTGCCCGCGAGGACAGGAAAGACGAGCGGCGGAAGAAGCCGAATCTAAGTGACCGGACTGTCCGTAAGAGCCAAGAAAACGACACATTAGCCACATTAGCACTAAATTATATGGCTCAAAGATGTCCGAAATAGCTCCACTTCCACTTAACAGCATGTGCACGGAAAGAGACATTAGTTACTGAAGAGGCAGAAGAACACACCGATTTTGTGGCTTTTGCAACTGTTTAATGACTGAATATCTCAACCAAAGCATCCATTCATTAAGCTGCAGTTAGAATAGAATGTGAGCGTGTGTCATTCTACGCCGCATCAGAATAAAAAAAGGTTTTCTATTTCTTATATTAGTGAGTTCAAGTTTAGTGAACAAATTGGCTTGATTCGGATCGTCTACAAATATAGACATCACACATGCACGCATTCTTGTTTGTCCCTAATCTTCTATAGCGTTTGATGCCAAGTATTGAACACAGAAGCAATTCTATAATTATAAAATCCTTTTTACTTTGCCGGAAATATATTTCAATAAAAGAGGCATTCTGTGTCTGTGATTGATTTCATTTTGGAGGAATCCAGGAGAACAAAACAAAAAACTGTCCAAAATAGGAATGGTTGTGTGGGAGAACAGATCCATAATCTTTGCATTAGAAAGGATTTCATGAAGGCAACAAAAAGGAACAACCACAGAACACACATGAACAAATGTGATTATTTTCAGTTTGATATTTTGTGGTAATGTGAGTAAAGAAATATAATTGACTTCCTTCTGCAAACTGTCTCTCGAAAGACCAAATTAATAAATCCAACAAAAATACAGAATATGGCATGAGAGTTTGTCAGAGTTCACATGGCTGCATATGCACAGTTTCTACAACCTGTTTAAGTGTAAATTAATATTATACGTTGTGCAACAGGATGTTGCGTTGCATATGCGCACACTGAGACTGTCCTCCCACAAAGAATGGCAGCCCCTTCGTTTCAGGAAGTGCCCTAAAACAACATGTTTAACTTTAACCTTAACCAAGCTCTGTTAACCGAAAACATCATTTTCTCCTGAATCTAACAAAGATATTTTCGTACCTAAACCCAACTAATCCTTGACCACAGCATCTTCATCTCATAAAACAGATTTCATTTTCAACAATAATTTGTAACAGAGGCGATTGACTGTCTTGCTTACCATAGTGTTACATCAGAAAACAATTCTGTGTCGTTCTAGAAGGCATTGGCATATTTCATTGTCCAATTTTGTGGCGCTCGCCAGAGCGGAGAATGAGTATGTCATGCATAGGTTGTGAGGGGTCTGCAGTGATTTTCCATGCCAGTTTCATAACTTGCAAGTGCAAGTTGACTCCAATGTTTTACTTGTCACATCTCAATGTCTGATTTTTTTTTTTTCCCCCCAATTGAAGGACAATTCCAAACCAGAATATTAATGGATGTGTAGAGTGTAGACTCAGCCAATGCTTTGTAAAAGCTTCTGTGATAGGTTGAACCTCCTGTGCTTGAGTCAGTGTTGGTCTTCAGGTCCTGGGGTATTCTTAATTATTCCAGAAAGCTGAAGATTTCCACAACAGATACAGTGTTGTTGTAGGGGGGGTTTCTCTCTGTGGAGGAGCAAGCTACAAACATTTAAGATCAACCTTTCAAACCAATGGGGGGTTAGTATTTGATCGCTAAAAAATTGCTTCTCAGTGGAAAATTCATTTAAATGATTGTTATCTATTTATTTGAATGGAGAGGGTGGTGGTGTGGCACTCATTAGCATACAGATACAGTAAAATGGGAAATATATTTACAGAGGGATTTTGTAGCACAGCATGTCTCCTCAGTTTCAGTCAACAGGGTTCTATATATCAAATATATGCAGTAACACAGTGGTGCAGTGGTTAGCACTGTAGCGGTTTCTTTTGCAGTTTAGTGAGACATTTTAAATGCACTTTGATTGTGAGTGTTAATTCTGCATAAAATGGAGCAATTCAGCGCTCGAAAGATAGGCCACATTCCAGATGCTGGCGAGAGTGGTATGTTGCTTTAAAACTGCGGCGTTGTCACTACATTATTAAAACCCATTCGTAAATGCATTGATGTGAACATGTAACAGTATATTGCTTTCATTTCATTTACTTTATCATGTGGAGTTTTTGCATAATGCATACACAAATTAAAGCATTTGATCTGAGGCTGCACAGTAGATTTTGACATCCATCGTGTGCCCGAGAACAGCTGATGTGGCAGCCGTATGGCAGCTCCTGTCAGTCTGCTGTCATGCATGTGATGAATGTTGGTTCTTCTCGTCGTATGTAATGATATAGTTCATTATTACTTTCCCAGCACATTCACGTATACTGTGGCGATTATCTGAATGCAAGTTGTGTCACTTTGACAATATTGTATCGGTTTTGACAATATGGGAATTCTCTGAGGAAAGAGTGGACATGAAATTAAAGGTAGGAACGAGCACGAGGAAATTGATTTTGTTTCTCTGTTGAGATTCATTTCATTATTTTTGATTTGACGCTTTGTCTCCCTCTGGCTGTATTTTGACATCCATGGCGATATTGGAGGGATTGTGTTTTTCTTCTCCTGCACTAAGGTTCTGATTATTCCAGCAAACATGACAGATAACAGATGTAACTTGCCAGCATTTCATCAAATAAACACAGCCACACATTTCCAGCACTTCCATCTCCAAGAGAAAAAAGCATTGCAGTGGGGTAACAAACACGGTGATCAAACATATTGAAATGCTGACACCCCACCAGATGTAGAGATGCATACACTTTGTAAGCAGCTCTGAATGGAAAGAACCAAAACAGCAATCACTGCGCCTATTACGTAGTTTGGAAGAATACCAATCCTTTCGCAGTACAAAAAGAGAGTGCTAAATAAAAGAAAACAATTAACTATTTCCTCCTCTTTCTTTTCTTTTTGAGTAAGCTACAGTCCTCCACCGCCTGCAGACATATATTATCAAAAATAAACATCTGTATTTGTGTGTAGATGATTAAAAGTCAGTGACCTTTCCCGCACCACATGTTGTAAATAATCCTAATAATATTCGTTCTGCTGCTGACATTTTAAAAGAGTATTTAACTGGGGGTTGCCAGTATTCTATAGGCAGTCCTGGAAGATGGAAGTAATAAGATATTTACGGGAGATCTTAGCAGTGACAATTATAATGCCAGGGATTTCAAAAAAATCAAGAATGAAATATGAGCACAAGAGACCGCATTGTTAGTTATTCTTAGGAGTTTAAAGAGTTTGCATTTCTTCAAATGGTGGAGCATATGGCACTGCAACATTCAGTAAATGATACAGGGAAAAGTATTTATCCTTTTTTTCCCCTGCACCCTGATGTATTAAAGGCCCCACGTGAAAGGTAAGATTTATTTTCTGTGCTTTTCTCTTGTGTACCTGGGAGTATTTTCATTATAATATCAGAACTGTCAAAATATGTTTGATGCCTTAGTACCTTACACTGTGATACATGGATATACACAAATTCATCCTATGCAATGTAACCATAGCATCTAAGGTTAAAGAGTTAACACACCACATCATAGAACAAGACTAAGAACACTGGCTACAGACACGCAAGCAGCAGGGTGAGAGGGTATTTAGACACAGTAGTGCTGTGAGCAACATGCTAGCATCAGCATGCTAACATGCTCAAAGTAACAAATCCCAAAATGCAGATGCTAAGCAGGTCTAATGCTAACCATGATCACCATTTTGCTAATGGTTACAGCTCAAGTGAACATTATTAGTTTTGCAGGTATCATTATTATTATTATTGGTCATAAACCAAAGTACTGGGCAGACTGAAAATCTTACTGATGACACCGGGGTTAAAAGTTAAAGGGCTCATCCTAAGGGGAACATTTATGTGTTTACCAAACTTTATGGGCATCCAGTAGTTGTTCAGATATTTCACGTTAAACCACAAACGTGAACCTAATGATGGAGCTAGCAGAAAAATCAAGGGATCGCCTGTCCATCCTGTGGATGTTGAGACATTTCAATGGAAAAGTGAAAACTCAGGATAGGTCGAGGGATCACCAGTCATTTGGATTGAAGGTCTGGACATATTGGCTACCTATTGTCTAATAATGGCTAACTATTGTCAAGGCATTTCACGAAAAGCCCATGGTATCACTCTGCTGGAGGTAAAAGAGGTAAACGTCAGATGATCAGCAAGGTCAGTAGCATTAATCCTCTGGGGTCCATAAATGTATGTACATTAAATTCATAATGCATTCCATTTAATAGGTCAGATATTTCAGTTTGGACCAAAGTGTTGTACCACAGATTGATAGTGTCAGAGCCCCAGAGCCACAACTGTTGACTCACCATGCAAACTAGCACTATTAGCATTAAGAGTCCGAGGTATTATGTAGGTGTTGGGCTGCAAAAACATTACCAACACTACCCCACTGCTTTACAACCATAGACTCAAACATATTTGACCTGACACTGTGGATTAAAAGACTGTCCTCAGCCTCATCCCAAACTGTGTTTATTGAAGGGAGGAAACCTGATCTCCCCTGCCCACTCACACACCTGTTCTCAGCTTTCTCATTATCCCAGCCCGGCCCACCTGTTCTTTGCCAGATTGTTATGTTGATATTCATGGGGCTCTACACTTACAGGTTTCTAGTGGCATTTTACTGTATGCCCCTCAGTTATGGACAAGAAATACAATAAATATACAACAAAATAAACATTTTATTTTTATCTAAAACAATAATGTTAATGCATCACTATAGGCAGTAATGTGCTTTCTGCAACACTGGCTTGCAGAGAGATCAGTTGAAAGTTTCATTTTGTGTTGTCTGTTCAATGATCCATGACAGCTAAAAACATGAAGACTGCAAACCTAATTTTTTTAATAAACATTTATATATATATTAAATAAATATATTGATATTTGCTAATAAGAAAGAGTGAGGAGAGATTCAATATTCACATTTGTTTGTGATAAAACTTATAGCGAATCCAAGTATTTTGCAAATCCCGATGTCAGAACTGGCAGAGGGTGCCCAAATCACTTGTAAAGATATGTTGGCACCATCCAGTCTTGAAACAGTTGCCAAATTAGTTTTATTTCACAACATATACAATGTGCATATCCACCCTACACTTTGAAATTTCAGTAACTGTCCACTGCCACCCAGTGCATGCTGATCGACTTGCTGAATGTGAGGAGGTGCGTCTGCTCTATGCGCATGCAGGCCTACGTGGCAAACGATGTGAATGCTAATGTGCTCCGCATCCCCCCACACCATCTAGCCTCATGTTTGTGTGCTCTCTGATTAAACCATGTGGCTGTGCAGGGTGAGTCATTCACTCGGTCAGTTAGCCAGCCCCTCTTGGCTCTTCCTAAAGGCCATTTGATTACTGGATGCCTGGCCATTTAACTGGCCAATGCTGCAATGGCGCCACAGCACAGACGGTTCCTGCTGAGTGCCTCCTCTTAGCTCATCAGTGGCAGCAGGCTCACATCAGCCATTGCTTCTGTACTCACTCTCAGCACGTCTGCCTCCAGCAGGGAGGGACTGCATTATGCTAGGCTTCGATTATTGGATATTGCCTATGTATATGAAGATATGGGACTCAGCCAGATGGGGTGCATAGTGCAGTGAATGAGTTGGCCTGGAGAACGTAAAAATGATCATCTGGCAGAATCACCCTCATTGCAGTTTTAGTTTTTTTTTTCTTTCGCACTTTTAAACTCTAAATGGCTCTGTTGCATTTTATTCATCTCATTCAAATTATTGGTATTATCTTGGAAGAGCTATTTACAGTATGAAAAACTGATTGATTTTTTTATGAATCGGATCATTTCCCTCTGTATAGAAACCGTAAAATATACATGAACACAGCATCTGACTGACAAACAACATCCCAGTGCAATGTCATCATGACCTTATGATGAACTTATGTCATTTATGGTGTACATGAGCAGATAAGCGGTAAAGTGATCCACACTGTCACTTCTAGATTTTCTAGCTATACTGGAGCAACCATTCAAAGGCCTTACTGAGCTTTCCATCACTCCGTCTACAGTATCAGCCTCCTATCAATGTTGGACAGTAGATGGTCTGCGGTGATGTAGACACAGACCCCTCGTATAGATCGGCATGTAGGAAAACGGCAAAGCACCAGGGTTGATCAGATAAAGCTCTGTGTGACTTTGCAGCCCAGTAGATTACAAGGGAAATAATTAGGGCTGCAAAGGACATGAGACATGATATGGCTTAGTATAAGACAGATAAATGTGAGACTTTATTTTACTCTGGCTACAGTCTAAAGAGACATTGAAGTTTGATTTTCTGCACATCAAGTCCTCATTTAGGCTGTCAAGTTTCTTGTTGAATTTGCACATTTCATTTTACCCTCAAAGAAGTATGTGCTTTAGGCAAAAGTTTCTGTGACATTTTCTCAAAACAGCTGAAAAATGTTCTCCAGAGACAGAAGGTGAGAAACAGATCTTTTTCACAGTTGTGAATAATAAAAATTAATGATGGCTGAACTCCATTTAGCTGCTTCAGTTTAAAGGGTCCTGGTATTGCGCATGCCGGCTCATTATCACACTGAAATGGTTTCCCGGGACACTTGAATAGAACTGAACCATTAGCAAAACCTGTGCGTTTCCCACTATAACAAATCAAAATGTCTGCTGTGAAAAAAAAAAAAAAAAAACCTCTCTGGTAAATGTTTTAGGGACCCAAAAGCAGGATGCAGAGGCAAAGCAGGTAAGGTCTGGCTTCAGAAACAAAGTGAACAATAAGTCGACAAAAATACACAGGGTTCAGGCACGCAAGCAAAACAGAAAAAGAGGCAGAGATCATAAACAGCATACAGGCATACCAAAGGCAGAAGCACTAAGTTGCTGTCAGACTGGATTTTCCCCAGGTAAAACTTGCAAGGTGTGGCAAAGAGCAAGCGGGACAGGAAATAGGGCAAGCAGGAGCTAGCATGGCTAGCTGGCTAACAAGATATAAATTATAACTTCATGTGGCACCGTCCTTTCACTCACTGTAGCCAAGCATCGTGACGTCTCTATTGCCTGTATTACTTCACCACTGAGCGGTCAGTCAAACCCTTCTCTAAAGCTGGACATGAGAGAGCCTCACAATTTCACGTGGCAAAATTCAATCAGATTTAACTCCGCAGGGAGTGAAAGAGATGGGCTCAATTTGCAACTGGAAGCAAATATAACTAATACTGCATCTTCATAGAAATATATGAGGAGTGAAATCCACTCTCAAGCGCACCTTTAGGCTACGAGGTAGATGATCTGGCAAATGAGTGAAGCTGGAGGGCAGGTGTATATGTAGTGAGAGGCCGATTAGGGGGAATGAGGGTCAGCTGGGAAAAGCTGAGGACAGGAGGGGATGATAAGAGATGCTGGAAGTAGCAAGCATGGAGAGAACACGAATAAAGATGGGGCCTTGGAACTCATTTCAAACGATTTCTTGTGATTTTTTTTCTTCTTATTTTAATATTTAAGTATATTGGATATCAGCCTTACATATTGGCCCCCAGTGACTCCAGTCTAAAACTACTGGCATCATTATGAGTCCTTTTAGACTGAAGCCACGTGAGCTGAGCCTTGCCGAACACCTCCTCCCATATAGAAAAAAGTAGAAGAACAAACAAACGCAGGTGTCTCTTATTAAATAACAGGTGTTCGTAATCACAGGCCAGGTGCTTAAAATGAACCTTCAGCCACAACCAATGAGCAGCATATGGCACTGCAGTATAATAGCGGGAAATAACATAAAACGTCACAGGGATGTAGTCATTCCAGGAGTTTAAATTAATCAGGACGCTAACATGTGTGGCCTAGAGCATCTTGAAAGAATCATGTTACAGTGTCAGTGTCCTATTTTTACTGTTGTGAAACCGTGAAACAGCAGGAGGCTTGTGTTTTATTCTCAATCACGGCTCAAAACTGAAATACCGATGCTGTCGTTGCAATTATAATCCCTATTCACGATGACAGCATAACATTTCCTATAGAAGCCAGCTCAGACAGAATGCACTTGGATGCAGATGGAGAACCAATACAGGAACCTGAAGCATTGCAGTAAAGTCTTTCATGTGCCCCAAAACATGAAGAATTAGAGGAAACAGTCTCTCGCGTTGACCCATCTTCCAATTTTAGAGTCTAACTTGAATTGTAAAACTATGTAAGCAATTTTGTGTTTGTTCTTCAGGGTGTCATGGGAGTCTGAAATGAGAAGTCGGGAGAAAGGCTTTCAACAAGACGTCTTACACAGAGTAAATCCCTCGTGTGGATTGTCAGAAAATTGAATCAGAGCCCACATTTATGGGTTAGCACTATTGAAATATTTCTAAAGCATTACGCATTTCTAGCAGCATTTAAAATGCAAAGGGGCCATAGTTGCAGTTCTCGGAGGGCTGAGGTGGAGAACTACTTAAGGGATCTATGGGTTTTAATGGGATCCGTCACATCCATCCCGGGTTGTTTATGTAAGCAGTAACAGAACGGCCTTATTCACAATGACAGGGTAACACTTCCTATAAGCATGTAACAGCCAATGTGTATAGTCTCTCCTCGCAAATACACAAGAGAACCAAATATGAAAAGAGCAAGTTTTATTATTTAAATACAGAAAAATCCTCACATTTTATGTTTGACATTGAAAGTTGATCTTTTACCAACAAGAACGTGGGAGTACATTTAGAAAATGTAACTAACATTTAAAAAAAAAAAGACAATTTAAAAAATGTAACAGGTCAACTGAAAGAATATGTGCATTCAGCAGTTGCTCCTTTCTGTTCCACTTTCAACCACAGAGCACTGAACCTCTGAAATGTAAGCTGCAGCATTGGCTTCGTCGCCACAGGCTTTACTGCAAACAAAGCATTATTTTCTACTATCAGTCATGTTAGGTGACGTGCAACAGACCAAAAGTAAACAACAGACTTAGACTTACTATGCTATACAACCTTGTCTCCCTAGAAATGTTGTTTATATACAACTCAACAGCTACAGCAGAGACATTTAGTAGGAAACATAATTATGACTGGATTACATTTTCTATCAACATAATGAGGATATGTTGGAATTTATGATTTATGACAAATTGCAAATATGTTGATACTGAACATATTTGTTTTCCACCAGAATATCTGATCTTGCAGTACAAAATTCACTGGTAGCGACTCATTATTACCATTATTAAACTTTTTCCTTATGTTCAGGCACTTGGTTTAATACAGAAAACGTTCACAGTTCACTTCAGACGCAATGTGTTCATTTGCATTTAACCAAACACAAAAATCTGTCCTTGACTTTAGCCAAAATGCTTTTGTGGCATTAACTTTACCATACGCCCACCCACCGCGCTGAACACCTCCCTACATTTTCTGTGTGGTACAACAATGTAAGCAACCCTGCCTCCTTAAAACTACATCTACAACACTAGAATGCAACAGGAAATACGTTTTCTAGGAAATGTAATTACAACTGGATTACGTTTTCAATCAATGTAATGGGGATATGCTGTTAATTTATGTATTTGGCATCGTGTAATACCTTGCCTGTCAATATCGTACTTATAAAGTTCAATGTCAACATTTTTGCGACTCACCATATATAAATTAATAACATGTCCTCATCACATTAATAGAGAAGGTAATGCATTTGCAGTTACATTTCCTTCAAGACGTATTTGATGCTACAAATTAGTTGTAAATAACTATAATTTTTTAGGAGACAGGGTTGATGTAGCACAAAATGGACTGGAAAAGTTTCCAGAAAAAATAATCTCAGGAGTAATTATCCTGTGTTCAATCCAATCATATAACGTAAAACATTTAAGTAGTTGTATGTAATTTTCTAGGAGACAAACTAATTACGAACTAACCAAAACTAATTACAGTTATTGTGAAAGCAAACCAGCTTATGTGTCTTCATCGTGCCATAAAATTATACATTCTATGTTGTCTTTATTGTTTTTGCAATAATGCAATAGTTCATCTAATGCTTGAGCCGTTAGTGGTTGATCTGTCAATTTGAACAAAGCTATGGCATGTCATTCTTTTTTCTCTGAAGTGAAAAAAAAGACACACACTGTCACTGTACACCTTAGAAATCAAAGAATAATTTCAGCTCCTGGGCCCTTGCAAACTTTTCACTGAACAGAGAACATAAAACATTTTCTCTGTGCGTATTAAACTCATTTCAGCGTTGAGACTATGTTGGCATTATTTTTCTGTTTCAGGAGGACAACGCTATGAAAGACAAGAGTACAAGCAAAATGTTGAAATGAACGATTGATAATGTGAACAAACCACTTCGTTTAGCAAAATTTGCATTCCATTGTATGAAGCGGCACTTTTCTGTGATTCTCTCCGACCGGCCCTAATGGAGAGAAAATGACTTCAGAGCAGATCAGGCCTGGTATAATTTCCTATTGTCACAAGGCTTTATGAAACAAAAGGTGACCTTCAGCTTCCTACACTCTCATCTTTCATTGTGTTCCTAATTTCTCCCACTATAGATAACCAGTCATTTGACGACCACTAAACATAGACTCTTGTGACCAGGCTTAACTCCTTTGGGTCACATAAAAGACAAGATTGGTAGTCCGGGCAGTAAAACACAGACCTACCTTCCTTCTTTGTACAGTCGCAGAGGTCATCAGCGCAATTTGCTCTGCTTGAAACAAATTAAAAAGTCGGCGTGCCCCTCACACCTCAAAAGAAAGTGAGTTTAAAATAGTCTAGCTTTAATTAGACTTACCCTGCAGTGTTATTTCTCTCGGTTGTTTGAAATATTTTCTTTCTACCTTATAGTTGGAATATTATGGAATAATGTAATGTAATTTAGACACTTTTAGTAAACATAAAAGTAGGAAGAAGAAGGAAAAGTATTCACAGGGACTAAACGACTCTTGTCTTTGAAATTAGTCTCAAACATGCCGCCAAAACCGCAAGAAAAGCTCTATGATATTTCAGGTTTTGTGACATCAGAAAAAAAAAAAATTCATATATCATCATATAATCACATAATTGGTTGTTAATGTGTCTCAATGATTAAAAATACCTTGTTCTGATACATGTATAACCATACATGTAAAACATGGATGGGCAAGGCTCGAATTTATCCTCGGGGGAAAAATTAGCCAATGTATAAAATCCAATCTAGAAGCTAATTATATCAGGTAAACCTCCACTGTATGTGCAGTCGTGGGGGACAATTGAAGAGACAATACAACCTTCATGAAACATGTCCTAGAGACACTTTAATTAAGGCACATGTGATGGGAAATTCATCAATCTCTTAAAAAAGCATCTAGCTTTGATTAATTAGCGAGCGCCTACCTTTTGCAGTAATTGGATTGTTACAAGCCAACGGGGAAAGGTTTGCCACACTACTAAGAGAGAGCTATACACACACTCACAAACTGCTGAGGTGCAATGGGATGTTTTTTTCAGATTCAGCGCCATAGATCATGTTCCGGCACCTCGGCCAAGTCTAAAAACCGAGAAATAACGCCTCAAAGTTTGGTGGATGATCAGACTCGGGTAAGAGAGGGAAGTGGAACCAGTCTGTCCCTTTCTGAAGAAGTTATTTATGAACACCAATTAAATACCAGCAACAGCACAATCAGCTGAGCTGGAACATAGCCAAGGATGCAACACTCTATTCTCCACCATCCACCAACGCGTTGACATCTCATCAACATGCAAGTGCACACATCTGCACATACATGAGTGCAATGTGTTATTTTTGTATCGATGTAAAAAAGACACGCTGTGTTACAGAATTTTTAAAGGTCTGTTATTGTTAGTACAAAACCCTTTTGACAATAGATGAATAGATTTAATACAACAATGTACTCTATTGTGAAGACCCAAACCAGAAACCCATCCATATTTATAACTGCTGCAGTACCTTCATCGTGTTAAAGTTGGTCCCTAAGTAGCTGCTTGATATCAGTTTAAAGCATCTATCAAAGCTGAAGATGTTGAAATTTATTCTACCAGACCATATCTGGAATTGAAGTGTTGCCAGTATATTTACTTTCAATTCATTTCCATGGATTTTTTTTTTCATTACCTGTTTCCGTCAATGTGGATTGTCCAAATCCATGTACATTGCAGCCCTTCTCCCCTCTACTGTACATCCGTGACACGACTTCTTTTCAACTATTTGCACATTTTCCACTGCCCATCCAAACAGTAAGACTCACTGCTTTAAACCACAGTTTAAATGTTGCGTTCACTTGGTTTCATAATGAATTTGTCTTCCTCCTGCACAGTTTACTAAGTTAATATGAAGCTAATGACAGTGGAGCCTCACAGTCACAATATATATTCTTCATGAGACAGGATCCCCTTTAAGGCACCGTACATGCCAAAATAAAAGTCAGTGCCAAATGGGTTCAGTTGGCTAATGTAACTAAAATGGTGTCAGAAGACTCTGACAAATGCGCAGACAAAAAAGCTTTAAAACGTGGTCAGAGTAGGTAATTTTAACAGCATCGCATGGAATTTAGCATGCCGAGTCCATCCTGATTACTTGATCCCATGTGGACGCTGTTGTAAAAATCTTAACATTCTGCTAGACCTCCTCCCTGCCTTTATGGACCCCAAGTCTCTCAAGCAATTTGCAGATATGAATTCTGACAGTGCTCTGGGCAGCAAGGCAGTAGCAATGTTGAAACCCCACCCAACAGCTAGAGGCTGCAGTTTGCTCATTCCCAAATCAGTGTATACATAAGCTGTTGAAGTGTCCTTGAGCAGCTGCAAGAATTGTTTTTTTGTTTTTTTTTCAGTAGCTGCCCTGCATTCTGATCTCCCTGTTTAAGGGGAATAACATTAGAATCTTTTTAATATTTCTCAGGACACAGAGCCCTGTGTCTCTCAGGACACAGAGCCCTGTGTCCTGAGAGATAATATCACACCGGACAGACCAGGTAAAAGTAATTAACAGCAAACATGTGGAGTTCCATGTTAATATCATGTCATAAAAACAAGTTACCGCTTGAGAAATCTTCTATGTCATAAACTACACCACAAGAAATCATAATAAAACGGGATCAGCAGCTCTAATATAAAAGGCAGGTAGACCTGCTGGTAAGGTATATCAAGAATGTATTGTTGTTATAGTGTATTATATGAATGACTGGATGTGGACCAGCCCGAAACTATAGGCTTCCACAATGTCCTCCTGTTTGTTTGTTTGTTTTTTTTTTTGTTTGTTTTTTTAAAACCTTTACACTTGCTTTATTTGACTTTACTGTAATGCAGCACCTTGACTAGCAATACACTGTTTTAAACCCGGCATGAAAAAGTAAACAAGTATTGAAACAGCCTGTTAAATGTTTGGTAGATTTAGCATTTTCCCACCGGATTTGTATTTGTGCGGCAATTAATTCATCTTGGTTATGGAAAATATGACAAACACACTTATGCACAAGTTTTTGGCAAAGCTTTCCAAAAACGAGCCATTTCAGACTCTCGCTTTAATTACATCCCCTTGTTATTTGTCACAAGTAGATGCTTACATAAAGGTAAACTTGGGGCAAAACTCTGTGGTATACAGAGTACAAATGTACTTATACTATTTTATTGTGTTGTATATTGAGGCTAATGGTGTTATTTCCTTCACACATTCACAACTTGAAGTGCAGATATAATGGAGTGATTTCTGAAAAGGCAACAGCTGGCCCCGAAACCCAATTATCCAACAAACTGCTGTTACCTGATTGTGAGTTCAAAAGGAAATTCTTGTCCTGTTGCCAAATGAATGTGCAGACGCTTGGCCCCAACACCCTACCTTGTCTGATTAATGCTGATGCACAATTAAAAGCAGTTAATGTTTAATTTTTCCACAGACAGCCCGGCTTTCCGCAAAGCAATGTTTGAAAGGACATGGTAGCAATGTCATTTTTTTTTTTTGTAATTTTTGCCCATAAAAACATGTTAGTGTTTTGATGTACATATATATAATTACATAGATAGTATTTCATTTAAGATAGATTTTGCCGGTGTTGTTGCATCTGTTCGTGTGTGTGTTTGCTCATGCATATTGGCTGTGTTTCTCATGTGTAAATCCCTCTCCCAGAATGGAAAGGTCCCCAGGCATCCAGTCAATCTGACAAGTATTCCTCAGTGTGTATGTGTATGTGTGTGTGTGTGTGTGTGTGTGTGTGTGTGTGTGTGTGTGTGTGTGTGTATGAAACGTTCATTGGTATGCTGGGGCTTTCAGGTGAGCAACCTTCCACTGGGGCCACAGCGCCTGAATCCAAACATCCATGCGGCTCCACTGTTTTCAGGCTAACACGCTGACAGTCGTCCTCCTACAGAGTCATCCATCTGCGTGTGTCTGTATTTGCTTGTTTATTTATTCCCTGCTATTTTCGGCTAATTTGCAGTGAGTGTGGGTGGCTTCTGTGCGAGGGGCCCAGGAGTCCCATATGCCTTGGGAGTTCAAGGTGAATTAGAGACGGAGTTGATATTCCAAGTTTTGGAGCTGAAGCACGGCAAACAAATTGAGCTTTCAAAGGATTTATTGGAGGCGAATTAATAGTCGATGAACCAAAGAGACAAATTAAATTACTGCATAAATACAATAAATTAAATGAACCAACTTATCAATCAAAACCAAACTAAATAAATCAGAGACTGAATGGCAATTTTGAACAACGTTTGTTTTTGTTAGGATTTATTTTCACCTAAGATATTTAAAAATAGATTTGGTTCAAGTAAAGCTATTGAGCCTTTGTTTTTTCATTCAATTTTCATGTCCCATGGTGCAAGCCAAAGTAGACCAGAATCAATAAACACTGCACTGTGTCCAACTACACATCAGCAGGGGTGCTAATCATTCCCACAGTCACACCCTCCAGTTAAACTTCACGTTTAGTTGAATCAGTGGTCCTGCTCGGTATTTCAAGATTTGGTAAGACTATAGCCTATTTGATTTACGTTATAATTATTTTTACCTTTGTCTAATTTCTTGTCTCTTGCTTCAGGCAAGAGTTTAAAAATCCAGCAGGCCTCACTCGTGAATGCAAACAATTTTTACCAATTTCTAGACTCAAACGTATTTGAATCCTCCCATCACTTACTGTCAAGGAAACAAAGGAAATTGGTAGAAGCCAAAAGAACCAGCATGTCTGTATGTATATGCACATACATGCACTAACACACATACAGTACATACTGGAAAAAAAGGGGTTCCGGTTGAGCTGTTCTTATTTCACACCTGACCTGTGTTTGGACGGACGGTCAGCGGGCTGTCAGCAGAGGAACTGCTTCACTTGTTTGAATCCCGCTCCTCTTTCTTCCTCTCCTACAGCTGCAAATGTCATTTAGAGGGATGGCAAGAACATGGGAGCAAAAAATGAAGGGGAAGGAGAAGTGAGGGAAGCGTTAAGATAAGGGAGATGACATTGATGGTGATGATGGAGGGGCCTATATAGTTATTTTTTTGGTTCCTATGCGCAAATCCAGTCATGGGGCCTCCCTTTATTACCTCGAGGCTCAAGCACCACACATGCAGCATCCTTAGAGGAGCGTTAGCAGCTCTGTGGTACAAACCCATTCACATGAGGAGGAAAGCGGGGAAGATGAAATAGGGAAAGGGAGAAGTAGCAAGCAAGTGAAGAAGAGGTTAGAGATGAGAGAAAAGGAGCATGTCAGGAAGAGGGAAGTAATGAAGATGCAAGCTGCGAGGGTATTTGTTTGTGGCATCGGCGGGTGTGTTCAGAGCACCAGCTGGAGGTAGAGAGGGGGACTTGGTCCTCCACAGCTGCTGCATCTGTTCCAACTCGGAACCGGTTGAAGCTCGCCCACATACTGACACATTTATCTATGTCAAGTGAACTTGTTTGTTTTGGCAGGCAAATGCACATGCACGCACACACCCACCCCCCCACCCACCCACACACACACACACACACACACACACACACACACACACACACACATACACACATGGAATAGTAAGCTTCAAGTCATGATGGTCAGAACCACCGTGTTTCGAACTAGATGTCACCAAGTAGAGACTGGGAAATACTCATCACTGAACGTCACGAAAACCCAACAAAGCCAGCAATTTGTTGAATTGAATCATTAGTCTGGGCTCCAAGGTAATCACAACAGAATTTTGTTTCCCTGTCCTCACAAAAAAAAACAAAAAAAAACACAAATGTGCTGAAAGTGATTTTAATGATTGGACAGTTCTAATTATGTGCCATGTTTGTCTCCAGTAATGACAGGTTGTCTCAAACATTTTGTTGCCATATTGGCTTTCATTGTGTATAATGTTGATTATGAAAGATTACAGAGTTATTGACAATGAAGATGCCAATCACTGTTAACTCACATTGTTTGAGTTTTTTGGCTTTCTTTTAACTGCATGGGCCCATCTATTTTAGCATAGTACTACTTTCTGCCTCTCCTCATCATCAGCCTGAATTAGTTAACCTATGTAGGAGTGTGTTCCTGTGTAGGAGTGGGCTTGTGTGTGTGTGTGTGTGTTTGTGTGTGTGTGTTTGTTTGTTTGTTTGTTTATGGATTTCATACGCAAGTGTTGTTGCGTGTAGGGGTTTTAAATATGTGTGTGCCAGTGTAATGTAGGAGACAAATGCAGCACCTGATTGACATGCATAGCATCTGCAGTAGCTGCCATGTGCATTCCACCAGCTTCAATCCGACGGTGCTGTATGAGCTGAACATACATTGATAGTGCTTATTTATGGCTCTTTGTTATTATCAACATTTTCATAGTATCATTCTGAGGTCAAGCTGCTTACACAACATGAGTGTACCTCTGGGCTAGAACAATGACATGCCCCCACAATGGACCATGAGTTTATTTTAAAGGTCCCATATTGTATAGAGTGAGATATCCATGTCTTTTTTATTATAAAGCAGAGAAAAGCACACAGCATATATCCAGAAACTGAGCCTTACAATGAGCCATCAGGACTTATTAAATTTGTGATGTCACAACAAAGCACTCACCGCTCTCAGCCATGCCCCCAAAGCCCCTGCCCACCTGGACCCACCATCCAAACTTGCAGGATTTGGTTTCTCTGAGTGTTTACCTGAAATCTGCTATACTTTTATTTGATCACTCATAAAACAGTCAGCCAATCAGAAGAGAGGTTTGGAGTCTCTCTTCTGGTTGGCTCACCAACCTGTTGTTACTAAAATTCCAGAGAGATGCCTAAAAGAGGAGATGTAAAACTACTTTGAGATGGTTTTTGGTACATATAACCACAAACATATCTTCTTAAATATATAAAACCTTCAAAATAAAATGCTGGAAAAGTGTAAAATATCTGACCTTTAACATCTGCTCTTGCCAAGCCCCTCTCCATTTATAATGTGAAACATAGGGCTGTTAAAACAAGTTTAAATTCACACATGTGAGGCCTGTGATCTGTGGAGTCCTACAATGTCCTACCTGTGTGTCATCTGCGAGGCAAATCACCGACCATGTTTGACCAAGCACTGTGTGAATCAGCATGAATCAGCAACTTGCTAGAATTCCTCGCTTTGCCTTAACTTTGTTTTCCCCTCCCTCCAAAAGCTGTCGGTGGAAATAATTATTGCGGGCTCCAATAGCATTCTGGGTGCAAAGTCAGGGGCTTATCAAGTCACTCAGCATGGAGAAGGAGTGAGCTTAAATTTTTAAAAGCATAATCTTGAGGGGTAATGACATGGATGAGATGGGCAGGGTAGCATTTGCATTTTATCTTGAAAACCACAGTAACTGTTTTTGAGGTACTACTGTGTCATGTTACATTTTGCAAACAAGCTAGGAGGTGGAAAATGCTTAAGTCACAATTTCTGACCACTAGGTGGCAGAAATCCTTCTACTTCAACTTCAAATGGCTAATGTGCTGCCTACTGACAGAAATAAAGATACATGGAACATCACGCCGGACTCTCCTGACAAGTAGCACAAGTGGCCAAACGCTGCATAAAGCTGCCGACAGAGGTGTTGGTTTTAACTGGGAAAAATCCAGTTAAAAATACAAGATGTAAATTTATTTGATGATTGAACCGAATTTAATGAATATAAAAAGACCTCTTTTACTCATACATTTTCATAGATTACTAATGTTTAAAAAAACACATCATTGCAGTAGCTTTTTTTTGTCAGTGTTAGTTTTTGTTACTTAATGTGTTGCTGCTTTTTTTTAACCTTTAGGTTACAGATTGAACCTTTAAGAAAAAAGGTTTTACCAAGCGTCACTGAACAAGTGTGATTAAATAACATGTGGCCATTGTGTTTGGGAATTGAGAATGGTCTCTACAGTGTTTGACAGAGGCATGACAATCCCTGAAAACACATTAATACTGGCCAGAGTGGTAAAAGCAATGCTGTCTTTACCACCAATACAACAGGTGACCACCCCCCCCCCCCCCCCCCACTTTCACGCTGATAAAAAGCTAAGAAAGTAATTTTGGGGTGAGTCCTGTGAGAAAAGCAAAAGTCATTCCGACCTGTTTGCAGCTTCAGGGATCACGTTCAGCATTAGAGCCTCAGAGTGTTCTCAGGGAGTAATTATCCTTGAAGCAGCTTCTAAAGAGAGGGAACATGACAAGTTAAAAGGTGTTTTGCCCGCCATGCAGAGGAAGAGAGTCTGAGAAAAATGTTTTGTACCTAATTTTGTTGTTGAAAGTCTAGAGTTCAGGGAGAGGCCAAGGTACGACATGCTTTCGTGACCTGGGGTGTAGTATACACTCATGAAGTCGTGCTGCTCACGTTGCTTCAGGGTTTCCTGCTCTTTCCCATACAAGAATATGTATGCGTACAGTGCAATGCAAGTATTTAATATTCATGATCTATTGTTTTCTCGTACGGTAAAAACCAAATAGTTTTTGTCATCTTTCACACCGCGTTTACTCCTCCATAATCAATCGTTTGTGCCAGAGAAGAAAGCCCAAGCCCATTTTATTCACACAGTGAAACTACAACTGGCATTTCTCATGAGCATTTGGATCACATAGCACTTCAGGGCAAAGTTGCAAATTGCACATTTCAGGTTGAATTATCTGGTGTGCATAGCAAACGTTTGGCTACTGTAGCACGTGCGTCACTGCTTCGGCATTTATTCATTTCTGGCGCCCAAGGCGATGCATATAAGCTCAGAGGAGTTGACACCGATTCAGAAGTGTTTTCAGTGTAAATTAAAGACAACTGACACGACTTTCATGTTAATACAGTGGCACGCAGAACAATAAGTGGTTAGTGTTTTGATGTAAAGGAGGTTCCATCATCCAGCCGCTGAATCAGGTGTTTCTCAGATCAGGAACAGCAAGCGGGGAAAAAAGAGAACTGGAACGCACTGATTGATCTGCGGCCTTTCATAATTCAAAACCGACCAATGTTTTGACAGCACTGATGACTGATGAAGACAAAGCAGTGACTAATGGTCACTGTTTTCTTTGTTCTACCTCAGTTGAGAGACTGTCATTTTTGTATTGATGTTTCACTCAAACAGGGTGTATATTTATCTTGGCTTAATTGGTATGATCATTGTAATTGGTATTCATTCAGCATGCCAATGTCAATTGGGGACAGTTCTCCACATTCATCTAGTCAATTAAGGTAATCTTCATTGAATTATGGTTTGTTCTCATTTTCATGCTCTGTTGCTAATTAAAGGTCTTGGGATTTACTCATCTTTGATTGTCATCACATTCACGTTGATGTCCCACTTCAACGTGGATGTCTGGCATTGATTTTCACTCATCATTCTGATCTCAAAATGAACCTGAGAAAGTTTGAGAGTCGCAGTCACCGCCTTATTCCTTGTGTGAGTCTGTGCACTTTAATGGCACCTGGAGAGCTCTGCACTTTGTAGTTGTTGGGCTCAAATATGCAGATATATGCAAATATACAGATTCAATCGTCTGGATTGAAAACAATGGGGTTACTGGTCAATATGAATCCAATCACCATGAACATACTGTACTTGTACCATGTATGCAGGTGCATCTGCATTACCAGTTACATACCAAACTATGCACTGCTCCGCATCCTGAAATCAAAGTGAAAATGAATAATCCACCCGGATTGTGGCCAACCTCGGTAATTTAGCGGCTAACTATTATAAAACCAGATAGCACAGATCCTTGTTTGTTTCCTGCATAAATCCTATGTGTACATTACGCCCAATTAAAACACAGCACAGAACGGTGAATGACGTGCCACATAGTAAAAACGCTGGCTAAAAAGTTTTATATTTATGTCAGTGACATTTGGAGGTGTACTGCAGGTGAGGCAACTAAACTGCTTCTGTTGGCTGAAAATGAATTTCAGTGGTTTTGTCATGGTGGTTAAAAGAGGGGCAGGGTAAATCTCATCCTTCCTGTCACAACAGATTATTACTGGCATCCTCGTTTTTTTTTTTTTCTGATACTATAACGACACTATAAAAAAATATTATAGGAAAAAATCAAAGGTGCGGTCTGGCAAAGCTGTGGTCAAATAACAACGTGGTGACTCGAGTAGTTTCTGTACCTGCTGAAATTTCAGGCTGCTTTCTAAAGACATACAAACAGAATTCCCATTACAAATGCAAGACATGCACACAAAGAGATAAATGGAGAATACTGCTGCCACTTTAATAAATGGTCACTTGCTATGCTTGCTGATATTTCACAGGAAGCTGACTGTGCCCTGACTGTGACTCTAACAATAAACCATCTCCTCCAAGTACAATCAGCGCAGTCTGTTTCTCTGTGAACCTACTACGCGCGCACTGAAATATGCAGTTTTGATTGACTGACTGTTTGACTGATTTATTCACGAAAAGTCAGACAAGAATAGAAAATATACAAAACAGTCTCGCTGGATTTCACACGGACTGCATTATGTCAAATCTTGAGAAAGGTGTACTGCCTCACATTTTACACAGTACAGCTCTCATTAATCACACACAACATACAACAACATTGATTGCTCATAATAATTGAGATTAATAGTTGATTGTCTGCTATAAAAGAGAAAGCACGTTGGCTTAGTCTTTATCTGATGTATAAAGATACTGGTTTGTCTAATCATAATGTTATTCTGGCAATGTGATGTGGAACACAATTACCCATAACAAATTGTGCGACTGTTTATGTTTCTTGGATTAGGACCAGCCCTGGCAACAAAAAAAGGCTTGGTATATTTCCACTGCTGTCATTTTCCAAGAATGTCTTTATTGCCTGGGATTCTGTTGTAACCTTTGAAATCTTTGAAGTATTTAAGAGTCTTTAGAAACAATGGCTGTACACTTCAAGTAGAGGCTGAGAGACAAGTCATTGGCATGGAACCACAAATACACTTAACATTTTATCCAAGGCCAAGGTATCGTACCGTAAGTGATGATTTCCTAAGAAAACAAGTACAATGCAAAGGTGAATTAGCAGAAGGATGCCATTTCTTTTTACCCCAAATTTGACATGCTGCTTTTTTTTTTTTTTTTCAGTGGGTTCATGTGTGTGACATGTCTGAACATGGGCATGCTGTACAACCACCAGACACAACTGGCACTTGGTGAGCTGCAAGAGCACAGGAGGAAGCGGGGATCGCAGTTCAGCAAGGGTAAGTGTGGGAGTGTGAGATTCTCAGAACATGAAGTGGTTCAAGAACAATTCAGCGTACAAGCTGCCCTATGAAAAACAGACAGCTGATCTCTAGTGGAGGCTGGCGCAGAGAGGAGTAGCTGCAAATAGACGCTCAGCACACCTGGAATCCAAGTCGTGGGGGTTGTGGTTGTCCTTTCTGTTCACGAGACTAAACTTAGATTGTAACTTGTATTTTAGCAGTGTTTTAGGTTGCAAACTGCACCTTTTGGAGTCATGGTCAAAGAGAAAGAGTAGAGTTCAAGCTTTTAGTCGATGATCCAGTGCAGATCCTGCAGATGATCATCTTTGTTGAAAATATCTATTATCAAACAGAGTGGAGGTATTCAACTTTACATGGTATTTTGGAGGAGCTCTAGGAAATCTAGTTGTGGCCTCCTGATAAGGATGTTTCTATCCTTTTTTTTTTGTATTCCTGACATCTAGTCCAGGTATCCACGAACCTTGCAATCACATTTTTTTCCTGCGTTTGGGATCGATGTCTGTCCATAATTTGTCACATTTAATAAAAGGTGATTATGCACACACTCCACAGATTAGAACACCAAACCAGGAATGATTGATTGCATTGTTTAAGAACACTAGAAACACCCAGTCGACCTACTGCAGCCCATTACAAGAATGACCTCACTGATGGATATTTACCTGTCACAGAAAGAGGTTCCTCATCCAAATAAATTAATAAGTCACAAAAATCTGGGGCGATTTCTATAGAGAAGGAGAAGGTGATACCAATCTGATGGCGGTGGAACTGTCCCCCATCAATCCGTTTTATAGTTTCTGACAATCTGTGTGGTAACAGCAAAATTCTCACACGGAGGTACAACTCCACACCCACATAGGCATACACAGCCAGAGATAATGTAACCTGAGCAAGCCGTTTTTATCTAATGAAGGGCTACGACGGCAACTTTATCTCAGTCTGCCGTGTTTCCTCGCTGATGCTCATGGAAAGTTTTATTTGACAGCTGTAATGGGATTAGAGGGAACCCGGAACCAGGGGGAGACATGTAACGCCTTTAAATGAGATGGAATGAAACTCTCCTAAACTATTCATCAGCTGAGACTAGCTGTGTTAAGTGCAAGCATGTGAACAGGCATGTGCACACGCACGCAGGAGTGCAAACACACACACACACACAAACGCACACAAAACCTAAGTGCCCTGTTCTTCCCTTACCTCCCTCGACCCAGTAAGACAGCCTTCCACATTAAGGCAGTCGTGTCTGAGTGTTGTATGAGTTACCGGAAACACTAGATTGCGCGCTACTGTGACTCTCCGAGATGAGTGATGCCCCGAGGACGTTTATCCTGCTGGCTAGATGGAAGACAGAAGCTGTAATCTATGCACATATCTCAGCCTCTGTCTTTCCTGCTCTGCTCTCTCCTTTTCAACACCTAAGTTAATGTACTTTCCATCAAAACAAGTGTTTTTCCGAATGAGGCTTGCATTTCCGATAGTGTTGAAGAATTAATCTAGAGCGTATCTGCATAACATTCGCTGATGTATTTCACGTAGTTGTCCCACAGTATCTGCTCTTTTAATACAATATTTCCATCATCAGGAATCCGCATTATGATTAGGATATTGCTGGTTATGTTGAGGTAATCACAGCACTTTAGGAGTTTAGGAAAAAGGTTAAATATTGAAAAAGTCAAAGGTGACTTGAAAGAGACAGGGCATGTTTACTTTAGTATGATTTAATTGAAACCGTAATCTTTCCCTCGCCTTAACCAAAGTGCTTTTTATTGTGACGGGACAGTGGAAACTTACTTTCCAATGCAAACAACAGCATCAGTTGTTTCTCAAGTGCCCCAAAACAACATTTGTTTACGCTCAAGGGCCGAAGCCCTCTAGTGTCTTTTGCAATTGTGACGGGAGAAAAGATGGAGGTGAGGTGATGTTATTATAAAGCAACAAAGTCTGTGTGTGTGGTTCAACAAAGCGTCAGACTCTCACACGGGAGACAACTGCTCATTGACACAAATCCCATTGTTTCTGTAACCTCTACAAAGCGCTGATTTCAACCCCAATGATCTTTCCCTAAACCTGATCAAGTCGTCATTTTCTACAACACATTCTCACTGTCGAGTCGTCACATACAGACTCTTGGTCAGGGCCCCTTTAGCGTCATTATCAACATGCAGGATAGAGCAATGAATAAAGGATAACGTTTGTTAACGGCAGTGGAATTCGCAAGGAGGTGGTTGGGGTCAATGGTGCGCGTACAAAGTGCACAAGCAGACGCCGAGGGGTTTGCATCCAGAGTCCTGTCTGTGGTTATAGGTTTAGGTGACAGAAGCACTCTGGATAAAGTAAAGGAGAGATTGTGGTTTTGGTTAGATGTAAATAATAATAATTTCTGTATCAAACCAGACCATGATATTTCCCTAATCTTAGTGAGTATTTCATTTAACACAACCAATTAATTAAAATGCAATTTCTGTTCATAATAGTCAATTTTACAGTTTGTACATTTCACTAACAATTATTCACAGCGTGTATCTCTATTCTCTGACTGAATATAAGCTGTTTTATGAGGCAGCGAGCGCTGGCATTCTCCACTTGTGGGCAACTGTGAGTAAGAAGCTAATGAGTGAAAGGGTCAATGAGAGGGAGAAGAGGACAGATGGAGTGAGAGAACGGCTGATGGCAGATGGAATGACTGAGAGTGGGAGAATGATGGCGATCAAGGCAAGGATTTGCGAGAGGAATTGAATAATTGCTCGCGGAATGCGCGTACGTGTGCGCGTACGTGTCAGAGGTGGGGGTGGGTTGTCCTATCAGTGTCTAATTGTCTTTGTGTTAAATTGCAATTCCATCGGTCTGCCAGTGGCCCCATTAGGATGACCTTCAGTTGCTAATGGAAGGGGAATGGGAACACTGTTGCCCATGATGGGGGCACGATGGAGCTATAGGGATTGTGTGTGGGGGAGAGAGAGGGAGGGAGAGGGAGAGAGAGAGAGAGAGAGAGAGAGAGTAAGGACGTAAAAGTGTAGCGGTGAGGGGAAGATGAAAAAAAGAGGGGATGGAGAAAAAAGGTTGATGGAGTGAGATGGAAAGTCAAGAGAAAGGAGAAAAATCCTCCAAATGTTAATAGTTTGAAAACTGAGAGTGGTGGGTAACTGTAGGAAAAGGGAGTGGCTTTTCAATGACTGTACAGATAGAGGAAGAGGAGGAGGAGTGTGAAGGACCAGAGGCCTGAGGTTAAAGGATGTCAAAGAGTGATCGAGGAAAAGGCCATCATGCCCTGCCTTCTCTCTCTGATGCACACACACATTTGTACCTGTATTTTTCATGTATCTTATTGACACTATAATACACTACAGGAGCTGCTAATCATATGTTGGCTAATATATGGCTATTATAACTATATAGCTGACCCTCCTTAATAAATCACTATGAAATTACTGATAATAGCCCCAACAATTACACCGTTTACTCCCTCTTTAGTCATATTTTCCAAAAATTACAATGACCACACTAGGGAGTTACTTCACTTTTTTAATGAGCGTACATATTCACGACCAGTTTTTATAGATTTACATATTCTTGAGGGTTTTAGGACTGAGAGACACAGGCAGGATAGGGAAATCAGAAATACTGAGAACTGGACTAAAGCAGGATTTACGAAGAAAAAAAACATCAGAAAAAACAAAATATCATCAGTCTTATCCTTTATCCTTACAACCAAATCCTATCCCTCAAACAGCCTTTTGAAAAAGTGAGAACCTCACATTATAAAAATATCCACACTTGAATTCCAACTCACAAAGATGCAAAGCACGCACAGTCAAGCAACCTACCCAATTCCAGTAAAGACATATCTCTCCCCGCAATCAAATGCACTCACACACACAGCCGCTGTATACTACAGCAAACAGATCAGCCTCACACACTCTCAGACATATCCACACATGCACACGCCAACTTCCACATACACAAGTGCACAGGTTTTTTGCCCCCCTACAATGTGCTGAATACTGAGCATATAACACGTGCGCTCATACAATTTTGTACACACACATTATCATAATAGAGTTTGCGAACACTAACACACATATATATATACGCCTAATATGTCTCTACATCTCCTGTGAGGAAACAAGAGTGTATTTCAGTCACCTGACAGCCTGTCCACCACTGTAAAGTGTCCTGTTTCTGAAGGGCATTTCAACCTATTTTATGCATCCAATCAGAGGAGATGTGTAGCTCTCGTTAGCTTTGATGCATGGGTACGGATAACACAGCAGCACTGAACACCTGAGCGAACCAGGGCAAAATTAAATCTAGGTAACTGCTGCATAGGCAAAAGCGGGCACACGCGCGCACACACACACACACACACACACACACACACATCTTCTTAGAGATCTAAACATGGCATTATTTTTGGAGTCATTAGGATGGCATTGTCCTTGACAAAGACTTACATTTCTTAAACAGAAATCAATCACGTTAAGAGACAATCAGTGGCCTCGGAAAACACCCACTTTTCTGCCCACTTTTTTTTTTTGTGACACTCCCTCCTTTTCCCCGTGCTCCTCTGTCACTGCCTTTCTATCCATGGGATATTTTATTTTAACACACTGAAAGTCATACTCCAAAGTCAAAGATCTTTACAGAGAACAGTGTCACCTACTGGCTTACCCTGAATTCATTTCAAAATGTGTGGGGGTGAGTGGACTGATGCAGGGCCAAGTTTCCAAAATACTAACTAATATTTAGGGAAAGGATTCAGTGAGGCGAAGTCGACCTGTTGGTTCTCAAGGGCGGTTCAAAAAAAAAAAAAAGAAGCTTAAAGCAATTTTTTGCTTCCCGATTGCGCTGCTTCTCCACCGGTCCTCTCAAAAGGATGTGGGAGTTTGATAAAATCTCTAGACGTATTAGTCTGACTTTTTTTTTTTTTTTTTTTTTATAGCAGTGATTTTCAGTCATGCTCAGTTTTGACATCACAGCAGGCGATCCCACTGATTAGTCTCTACTCTCTTTTTGAAGGTGCACTGTGCTGTAATAGCCCCTTTGATAGAAAACCAAAACCTGTGTTGTGACAGTACTCATGAGCAGACGTTGAAGCCCTGGGGCAAAAACTCTCTGTGGGTGAAAAAAAAGAAAAAAGCCAAATAGCAAACTGTTAAATATATATATATATATATATAAAACTATTTCATCATCAATGATATTAAATTACATCTATAGTTAAGACCTTTAAAGCTAGATTTTGACACTGGAACGCACTATGTGACAAGGCCGCACAATCAGGAAATGGTGGACAAACACGTAGTCATAACTACACACATACAACCTGGAGCTTTTAGGATTTGTTTTCTTTGTCTGGTCGGTAATCAGGCCCATTAAACAGCTTTGAAGAGGTTTTCACGATTATTAAGATTGTACTTGTGCTGCGGTGACAGAGAACCCCAAATTGTTTGGATGAGTGCATTCTAGGCTGAAGAGACTGGAAATATAACTCATGAATTCATCAGACAGTACTCGCCTTCACCAATGAAGGCTGTGCAAACAAATTTGAATGTTTCACTTCGTTAAATCATCTGGATATTCAAGCTCTGGCAACAAAAAAAATAAAAAAGATGCCTCTGAGCTCAGTTTATTTTCCGATCCGTGAGTTAGAAAATGAAATCCTCTTTTTTTCCAGTCCAGATTTTGCCATAGTCGTTGTCTTCTGGAGTATCGACCACCATAAAGGTTTTAGTATCTCTGTCACGTTTGTGTTTGTGTTTTTTTTTTAAGCAATCCTCCTTCCTTTCCTTATCACGTACCTCTTCAGGAGCACATGCAGTCTGAACACCCACAGCTGTCCACATGACGAGACAGATAAGGGAAGATACTGTTCAGAGTTGCAGAGCATGATATTAAATTGCCCATTTCAGTGGTTTGCTTTTTTTTTTTTTCTGCTGAGAGTTTCTGTCTGTGTGTAAGAGAGTGGGAAAGGTGTCATCTAATGATTTTTTTTTTTTGTACTTGTGTCCGCCATGTACCAAAAAAGGTAGAGACACAATTTATCCTGACACAGTACACTGTACAACATGTCTGTTTTTTCTCACAAAGGGTATTTGCTCGGTGTGTGTACACATGAGCACACACACACATACATGTATGCATGTGGTATCAAGGTTTTTTTTTTTTTTTTTTTAATCAAGTATCAAGTGCCTTGCATCATCAAGCCCCAGGGGCAGGCAGCTTGTCCCCTGTGCAGCAGACTGGAAGGCCGAGATCCCAAAGGTCAGCTGCGCCCCGCATAAACAGACATGAACCACTGGCCCGGGTGCTTTCAGCAGCACGCGAGGCAGCGCACAGCCAGATAAGCACAAATCAGAAACAGTGCCAGTCAGAACCTCTAAGCCTTTGAGCACCATCTGGTTCTGGGCCTATCCAAGAGGAGCAAATCCCACCAGGTTAGGAAGGACAGAAGGATAAACAAGAGAAGGGGAGATGAAGGAGCACAGGAAGTAGACTGAAGGAGAGAAAATGGAGGGCTCCAGAGATGAGGAACAAGACAGAAAAATAATAGCTGTTTTAGTGTGCATGTTGGTATTTTAGAAAATTCAAAGTGGTTAAGCCTCGATTTCAAGCTTTCGCAAATTTGCATTGGGAGATCACATACTAAATGATTATATTATCAAATAATAGTCATTGCACGTTGTTGGCAACTGCAAAGTTGGTTGCTGCACACTATGGATAATAGGGCTGAACCATTTGCAAAAAAAAAAAAAATCATATTGTGATTGAGAGTTCAGTCATGATATCAGCAGGAACGGTCATTTTTGCATCATTTCGATTTCATAATAAAAATGATGATGATGTGATTTGTGTTGGGGCTTGTACCAAACAAGCACCTTCCCTTAAATCTGGAGAATATGATCTGTAGACCGTGGTGTCTCTGTAGTACCACAATGCTTCATTTATGGTATCTTTTGGCACATTTTACCTTTATCAAAAAAAAAAAAAAATTGGAGCTCCTGCGATTTGGATAATGCATTTGGCCATTTTGCGATTTCCGTAATGTTTTGATTAATTGTTCAGACCTAGTGCCAGGTAATTAATTTGCTGAATTTTATATGGCGCACTAGTTTGTATTTGTCTTATTATTGATTTTATTGTTGATTCACTAATCTTTTTGAAAAGGAAAGGAATTAAGGCAAGAAGCTAATGTTGTATTGTTATATATTGTTCAGGAGTTCCAGGGATGCCACATGTAGGTAGGTAAGGGCAACATGCACCGGGAGGTCTGGAAATAAACAGACAGTTCAGGCAATGTAAGGGCCTGGATAATCCATAAAGTGTGCTACACAAGTGCTGTGGAATAAGTGGAACAATACCCTCCAACGTGTAAGTTTCCAAGATTGTAATGGATGACACGAAGGCTAAGGTACTCTCTGTAGAAATACAACTTGTCAGGTATTATCCCTTATAGATAGAGTATATAACTGAAGCTACTGGGGAGATGAGGTTTGGCAGTATCTTGAGAATAAGAGAAAACATTCTGGGAATAGAAAGAGACTTGAAAGACAAGAGCCTGTGACACTGTCTGAGTTTGTCTCTGTGCAAGGCTGAAGAGCTATTTGTAAAAAAGTATTTGTGAATAATACACGTTTGACATTGTTCTGACTGTCTGACTGAGATGGTGAAAATCAGTGTTTCTCTGAAAGATGTATTATTGGGTGAAAAATTGTCAATACTGCCTGAGGTGAAAACAGCTTCACTCCAAGAATTTGAAAAGCTCCAGGAAAACGCCAGGGTAGCGGACTTCAAACAGACTGGCGGTAAAGCCAACGGTTAGGCATTACTGCACGTAGCGGCACCAAGCTTGCAGCACAAAGACTGACCCCGCCGGCAGCAAGCAAGTGCTGGCACGGACGATAAAGACTCCTCCAGCGAATGGAGCCAACAGCATCAACAAATAGCCGAGCCACTATGATGCAGCGACTTGACTTTCACCTTGGACTGATTATTTCTAATGGTGCCCAAATAATAACGGTATCTTAAAGATTAAATACAGAATCAAATAAAAAAACATACATTATTCAGTCAAAAACAATTCTTAACTAAAATAACTCACACAATAATGCCATAAAAGTCCCCCCTCCCCTCTCTGACCATGGAAATAGAGGAAAATAGAATATCACTGACATATCTGTAGGGAGCAAAGTTGTAATGAAATACTGTTGTTTTCAAGTCAACAACAAATTGTCTGTTTTTTCATGTTGGGCAGTTCTCATGACAAAACTTTTATTTATTTTTTTTTTTTTTTGAACACTCTTTATTCGTGCGCTGCCTCGTTTTGGGAGAGCTGTTACACCACGGTGATCATTAGTGCACACTCACCTACCCCCGTCGGTGCTAAATGAAGTGTGGAGATCACTTACTGTATCTCAAATGACACTACCCGGCAGAGGTCAGGCACCGCAGTGACAGAAGACTGATAATTGGACATCAATTAGGAGCCATTACACCGGTGAACCTGACCACAACAGCTTCATATCAAATCCCTCACGAAGCGGCCGTATTATTAACAATTTCTGCTGCCATTCTGCTTGACTCTTTGCCCTCTTTTTTCCACTTCTACCACTGCTAACACTAACACACACACACACACACGAGTTGCCTGGTATCGCTCAGCCGGCCTAATGATGTCCACAGAGCCACAAGAGGAGCGCGAGGAGAAATGAGGGACTTTGGAAAAACTCACTCATGCCCACTGTATCCTGAGGATTACTCAATTATCCACTGTAGCGGTATTCAGAAACAACAAAACATAAAAAGGCTTTTATATTTTCAGTCAGCATCATGGCTGTGCTGTGTCCCTCAAAGTTTCACTAGATATACAGACTCTGTTTGAACAAAACTTGCTTAAAGAGATTATACATCCCGGGAATTTTGCATATCTCCACCTCAGTTTGCTTCATTAGTCATTCAAATATTGAGTGGTAACAACAAATGTTGTACGCGACAGACCAACACTGTTATCTTTGTACAGTTAAAAATTAACCACACCACTTTATTTTCGTATGTAGTAAGCTTTGAAACATCAAATAACTTTAAACTATTTGGTGGCGATGCCAATAGATGTCGGTAGAAAAGCTGGAGGAATCTTGGCGGTCCTTGAGATATTCAACACACTATTCGGCCTGCACCTCTCGTTGATGTGTTTTGCTCCCGCTGAACAGCTGCCGAGGACCCTATAGACTGTAAACGTGATGCGAAGAAAGCCACGGCTCTCACTCAAAACTTTATTCTATTAAAGAGATATCAGATATCAGATCTACAAGAAAGTGGTAGAGGACTCAAAAAATCTTCCTGAAGCTCCTGTGTTGCTCAGGCGACAGAAACACCGTGCACAATTGGATGCTGGAGAGGCTGCACACTCATTCCAGAGTCCAGGGGATCATTACAGGAGATTGTAATTTGAAGTTCTGGATCTACTTGATGGCGAATTGGAGCGGCATTCTGAGCAGAGAGGCCTGCATGTGGTTGGCTGAACCTGGAACGCCTGATTGCATCCTCAGCTGAAAGAGAGATCGTTTGCCCGTCGTCCACAGCGGCGCTCTATCAGAGGGCTTTTGACTTTGCCAATCCTCGCACATTGATTTTGCCAGTTGCAATTCAGACTTTGGGGATTGAAGTAACAGGATCATCAGTGGCATCTGCAACTGAATGCAACTCCTGTGACAGAAACTCTATTGCCAGAGGTGCGCAGGTTGTTGACGCTGTTCTACACCATCCCTTTCCCTATATCAACTGCCAGCGCTGAGAGGTCTACCGCCTTGCTCTGTCGTTTAAAAACATAACATCAACCCATGACCCAAGAAAAGACTAAATAGTTTGATGTGCAGCCACAGATATAGGGATTTTTTTTTTTTGGCAGCGGTGGATGTTTTGGGGATTGCCAGGGACTTCATCCAGCACAACGACAGACATTTGGGACTACTCTGCGATAGTTAAAGAGCAGTTGCCTTCCCTTTTATTCTGTAGTCTATTAATAAAGTGTCTCAATTATGTGTGCGTAATATCGAAACGATTGATGCGTATGTGTGTGTGTGTGTATTTACATGCATTGGTGGTGGCGGTGGTGGTGGGGACAGGGGGGAGGGGGTGGAGGTGGAGGCTAATGGGCCTGACCAATTCCAAATGCGTTCCGAGGTCCATGAGTGATCTATTGTAGATGATTGTTTTGTTGACACTGTGTGTTCCGGCCAGTAATTCCAACGAGTCTCCAGGGATCTATTATGCTGTTATAATTACCATTGGAAAGACTAAGGGAACAGTTTGTGCCCATGCTAAACATTCATCATGCCTTCTCGTGCCTGTGGGTTCCACGGCCTCCACCAATAGATAAAATGATCACGTGAAATAGTGGGATTTTATCCTCTGAATAAAGATTGAATAGTTCTTTACGCAAGTGCAATCAGGTGCTCATCCATGCTACCCCTGACTTGTAGCACATTTCCAACAGTGCAGTTTAATCTGTTACAACCTCTCGAAGTGATAAAAAAAAAAAGCCATAGGTTCTTTTTACACCTTCATCTTTTGTCTTAAACATCCTGACATTCAGATGCAGTTTTATATCATGTGTAAGAGGATGGTATTTTGGCAAAGATAGATAAGAAATTGAGCCTGCTGGGAAAAAAAAAAAAAAAAAATTGTCAATTTTTACTTCTTTAGGCAACTAAAAGAAATTGGAATATATATATATATATATATATATATTCTGAATATTAAAAATTCAGAGGCAAAACATATGAGATGTAAGATGAAAATGTAAGACGGCTGTTTTTGGGCGGCACGGTGACTCAGTGTTTAGCACAGTCGCCGCATAGCTAGAAAGATCTGGGTTCAAACCCCCGGGTCTGGAACCTTTCTGCGTGGAGCTTCCATGTTCTCCCTGTGCCTGCATGGGTTCTATCCGGGTACAGTCCAAAAACATACAATAAGTAGGTTGAATGTGAGCGTGACTGGTTGTTTGTCTCTATGTGTCAGCCCTGTGATGGACTGGCGACCGGTCCAGGGTGTACCCTGCCCTCGCCCAATGTCAGCCACCCTATATGGATAATGGATGGATGGACACTAAAGCCCGGGACACACTGCCTGCGTTACGTAAGCATGGCGGTTGCAGGACACCTCGGTTTTTAGTGGCCGCCCATGTTAACAGGTTAGAACAGCGACACATCCTGTGTGAGACACGCAGCTCATGTCTCGCTGCTGCGGAGCACTATCTAGAGTTTTGATGTTTTGTCTATTTTTCACATGAGACGCGTGCGGCTCCCCCAGCAAAAAATAGACAGGGAAAAGATCTGTTGATATTCATATTGACTGACATCCACATTATGTAAAACTGACACCTTTCACTACAGTTTCAATGTCTTGGCTGTATCTGAATATGCCACACAGGCCCAGTTGCCCCCCCACCCTCCCACCTCCTTCTTAAATCGTGTTGTCTGTCACCCAAGAGGTGTATTAATAAAGTTGAAGCAAGTTGCAAGACAAAGACACAGCACTTCTGATTGAACAGAGACTGAACCCAGAACATCTGCTCATACAGTTTTGGTTCGGTGCCTATATGTAAATTAAGCTCATAAATGTAACACAACATTTGCATCCAGAATTTGTCTCATCTCGTCTCATCCAGATGTTGCTCGGCAGACTTCAGATGTTGACCTTGGTGATGAGGTCACAGTTAAGGTTTCCTTCTAGTGGCCCCTAGCATGTAGATGCTGTTTGCTTATCAATGCTGCACAGTAGCATCATGCACCTGCAGGTCCTCAGCAGTCATGTGGGGATTGCACTTTGCCCCTCTGTCCAGCAGATGGGCAGTTTTATCGGAAAGTTTTTTTGGTCATGCAGATCTTTGTCGTGACTTCTACAGTTCCCCTTAGCTGCCATTTCTTGCTGACATTTCAGACAGAGGACATTTCAAGCTGGAAGAGGTTTGATATCCTCTCATAGCCTTTCCTGCTTTAGTTTTCAGATCCCCAGTCGGTTGCTTAGAGGAACCCGCGGTTGACGAGCGTTAACACAAGGTTTGAAGAGTCAGACAAGTTGCTGGCTCTGGAAATGTCATCAGCTGACAACTCCTAATGACAATTCTTGACCTGTCTTACACGTCGTAATGAGTCAATTAAGATCTAATGAGTTACTGATGTTCTGAAGTAATGAGGTGTTTTAGAAGTAGTAGTAGTTGTACTTTTTTTTCTCGTCTTTTTAAGTTCCTGAAATAAAAAGGAACACTACACTCCTTTAATATTCAAAGAAAGGCTCTTTTTCTAAAGCCGTTGCATTTACTTTTGTCACGTGAAAAATACGGACAGAAACAAAATATGTAACTTGCCCAGGCGTGGCAAAACTTTTGCATATAACTTTGCATATGTTCATTTCTATGGCTTCTGCGTGCTCTTGTGTGATTGTGCTGTGCAGACACATCAAATTGGAGGGACATGGAATAATTTCACTTTTGTGAGTTTTAGCATTCAGCGGCATGTCCTTGGTTCATGGTCTCAAATATTTGCATGAGCGGGCCTGTGTCTGCAATCTTCTCTCTGCGTGTGTGTATGTGTGTGTTTATCAAACAATGTGTGCTCACCCACTTGTAGCGATCTGCGCCACCAGTGAAAAAGCAGCCGTTCTCCCCGCGCACCCTCCATTTGACTATTGAGGTCAGCCGTCCTCGCAACCTGCCAGCGCTGCCCATGCAGCAAATGGAACCTGACGTCGGTAAGTAGTCCTCCCCACACTCTGCGCAGGTGGCGTTGCAATCAGCTGTCCTGGCCTTTAAACGGGGCTGACTGTTCCAGCACTTTAAAACAAACAGGGGAACAGAATTCCAATTGCTTTTTATACCAAGATATGGTTACGGATAACAACCTTGTTTTCCTTGATTATCAACATGTTCTTTTTTTTTTGTTTGTTTGTTTCTCCTTTGAATATGTGCGGATACAGTTGACAGGTTATTAATATGAATGACTCTAAAAATCCTTCACAGTGTGCTGTAAAGACACACTTTTTCATCTTTGGAAGGCTAGCAAGAAGAGGACAAATCTTATTTTCTGAACTGCCAAGGCATAAGTGAAAGCAATTCATTTGTGTCAGACAGGAGGCAGTGATACTTTGAGCCTCTTGCCACCGACTCCAGAGAAAGCTCACTGTATGCTCTGCACTACAGTGGGGCTCAAATTAGATTGATTGTGGCACAGTCAATGTCATGCCCAGTTTCCTTTTCCAGACGCAGCAGTTTTCACTCTGTGGCCAAGTCGGAAGCGTTTCTGTATACCTGAAGAAAGTGCCAACACTTTTGTGACTCCTTTTTTTTTTTTTTTGTTTACTAGTGGTCAGTTGTGCTACATGACGGGTGAGACTATAATTGTGTAATATCAAAAAAAAAAAAAAAGACCAAAACTTAAACCTGCCATACTGACTTGACATTGTAGTTTCCCCCTCTCCTCTCTGCTCCCTTCTGCTCTCAGCTGTTTGCTTTCCTGAGGACTGTATCTTGACTGATCTCCCTGTGCTCCACTTGTTTATGCTGACCAATCATGTGTGAGTTATTGCCCATCCACACCGCAGCTTCGAGCCATCCAGGAGGTGCCAGGTGTGCCAAACACTATTTCACCTGCTATTAAGAAAATCGGCTGGCATGAAGGAGCTTGGTGGTGAAGGGTAAGGAGGAAAGGAAAGCTCTTTGGTTTTGTGTGAAAAAAAAAAAAAAACCTTTTTGCTTTTTTGTTAAGAGGCTCATCTTTGATAAAAGCATCCAGCTGGTATTATTCTTCACACACAGTGGAGGTCTATGAAATGGAAAGACTGTTGTAAGTTTCGTTTCCCCTTCTGAGGAAACACTCCCACATTTCCACTGCTTCTAGCTAATTATCACATTATGCTGCCAATTACCTACTCACCTGGAAAGGTAATTGCTTTGGTATTCCCCAAATGGTCAGGCTCCGGTTAACAATGCTTAGCCATGCTCTCGCTTTCTTGCTTTTTTTTTTGTTTGTGGTGAAGGAGACAAGGACGGAGTAGAACAGGTTTAAGAGACACAAAGGTGAAATATAGATATCACCTTGCCGAAAATGTATGTTATGCTCGATTAAAGTTAAATAATTCTGAGAATTCCGCGGCATTTGAATAAAATGTTTATTCTTCACTTGAATGTGTTCAAGCGCATTGTTTAATCATTGCAGTTTCTCCCTCCTGCGGTGTAGTTCATTCGAGAGGGGGAAAACAACACGCCATTCGAACTCCAATACGCGCAAAATGACCTCAACAAGACTGAACTGCCACGTGAGCAACGGCAATGCTACAGAATATTTGGATGGATAATGATGATGAAAGGTACTGAAGGCACAATCTGAAGTGCTCCGATAAAATTACAGTAACTCCAGCTGACTTTGTTTTGAATTTGCCCAATGAACACAGTAAAAATAAAAGTGTGAACCAATGATTAAATAAGATAAGAACAGTAAACACTGTACCCATCTAACAGGTAGCATATGGCCCAATGGACTCAACTGGGCTACAACACCAGTAACTACTGAAACAAACCACTGTAAAAGTGCCACTGAACACTAGCTGTTCATATTCGAGTAATTCACAGCTATGGTTCATTCAAGGTGAGTCTGAAACACATTCAGATTAGAAAACTAACTCAATAAAGTATTCTAGTGATTTTAGCCATACACACTATCATAATGCGACAAATGCTAATGTGTAAAAGATGCTGAAAAGGTTTACAGTAACCTCAAATTTGAGCTTTTGCTGCTAAAAATGAATCACTACATTTCAAATGGCACAGAATCCCAAGCACAGAGGTCAACCCACAGTTTGTATGGGGATAAGTTTTTAGGAGTTGTGTTGTTTTTAAAGCAATGCCAATGAGATGTTCCTCAGCTCATTTTCATAGCACTCTACCACACAATACATCATCATCAGCTGTGACAATGAAGTGACACAATAAGGCAGAGGTGTGAAGCTACAGCAGCGGCTCATATCTCCACTCACAGCTGCCCAAGTTCTGAATAATAAAGACACTCGAAACATTTGTGTATAAATATAAAAAAAAAAAAAACATATGTGATGCGTAACAAATGCTGTTCCAGGGGCTTTTTTTTCATTTCCATTTTCCATCCATAACAATTGCTGATGTGAAGAATTACATGCCCACAACCACTGATGTAGCCGCTGTGAGCAGCTGGTCTTTGCCAAGAAAGCAGACACATGGACACACATATAAGCACAAAGAAACATGTGCACATACAGACACTAATACACATCCAGACACACAATGACAGTAGTATTGTATTTGGGTTCCACGCTCCGTCATATCTATTACAGCATTTCCTGCTCAAGGGCTCTCAGTGCCTTTCAACTCACAGTCACACAACACAACTTTTTTTCCACTCAGGCAACACGGTCCAAAGACTTGACTAATACATGACTCACACTGTCGCTCCGGCCAAGAGTAATGATCACTTCATACAGTGCTGTGCACAGTTCATATACTGTATATTATGCAGCATCAGAATATATACTCCAATTTACGCAACCTTGGATTGTGGGAAGAAACTGGAACACCAGAGGGAACTCACACAGACACAGGGAGAAACTTTATGCAGTCTCAAAAGTCTTTCTCAGGTGCCCTGCAAGGTTAAGAAATCAAAGTATAGGCTACACAAGCTCCACCTGATTACCTCACTGTTCTGTGATAGGGCCACATTAGCAAATGACTAAGTAGCATGCATATTAAAGAATCATGTGTATGTGTGTGTGTGTGTGTGTCAAACATCAGAATCGGACATACCACTGTCCAAAAACAAAATGTTTCACCTTCGTTATCAATGTGTGCTTTAGAACGGTTTACAGCTACTCACACCACGGGCATTGAAAAGTCTTGATTGTGCTTGTCTGGGTGGCGTGGATCACTGGACATGTATAATGTAAACGCTTATTTGAAGTTCTAAATTAAAGCACCAGGAATAAAGCTGTAGGTGAGGAGAGCGCTAGAGAAAGCTTAGCTAAAGAGTTGTGAGCTTGGGTTATTTATGTAACCACTTCCAACACCACAGAAAAGAAAAAAAGATAAACACTGCTCAGACAGAACCATGCAAATTTATTTTCAGATGTGTTTGATATTGACGTAAGACCTACAGCAGTAAAAATGGGACTGTACTGGTACTGGTCTCGGATCAGGTCTTGGTTACTAGGAACACGGCTATACTTAGTGAACTAAATTGATCGAGTTGTAAGCGGTGTTTGAAATATACAGGATTTTTGTGCAAGTCATTGGAGTTACTTCCTGAGAAAGGGCCAGGATACCCAGGTATAAGAGGTGCTATTTTACTCTTAAAATATAGTCTGTTTGTTTTTTCCACTGTACCTGAAGCACAGGGAATTATGACTTTGGATTATACACTTCACAATACCTCCTATAAAAGAAAATCCTGAGTGGCTCAGAAACAGAGGAGAAATTATATGGATGACAGCACTGCAAAATTCAATAACAGTAGTTTGTTTAAACATTTTGAGCCTCTGGGGTTCTGCTGTCAGGTCCCCACGGTGATGTATAGCCGTTTGGTTTGTGGTGTTTGCACCATTGTACGCAACAGTTCATGGCAATGTTATGCTCCTCTGGCGACCTTATTGCTGTTTGCCACCATGGTTCTCAACTATGATTTCAAGAGACAGCTTTATGGCTCCTGAATCAGTATGAGGAAATAATTCAGTGGAATCGGAGAGCGCAACCTTGAATGCTCTCCAATAGGGAAGGGTCAAAGTGAGGTAATCTCATTCCTGAACTCTATTTTCTTCTCACGTGTCCAAAATTATTCTGTATGGGTCTACAAACTGTTGAAGTGTGTAGTAAATGTTCTCCCATTACATTACACCCATAGTGTTGCATGGGAACACTGTTTATGGGATAGCCACTACTGCCTTCTCCACCAACTAGTTTTGTTTCTCTCTCAAGCAAAGCCACGCACACGCGCACACACACACGCACACGCACACGCACGCACACACACACAGTCCATACCTTCCCACCTCAAAGGGTAATTAAATCTTAAACCGTGCACATCACTGAACTGAGCTGTTATTGCAACAGACAGGACTCTGCTGGAATTAATTGTTCCAGCCAGTCATGTTGCAAACACACAGTACACCAGAGTGAGAGGAAAGAGAAGATGGAGAAAAAGAGAGGGATTTCAAAACAATGGTCATGAAATTGCAGTTCAGTTTTTTCTTTGGCTTAATTTGGCCTAGGCTCATAGCCACAGAAATCACCAAAGGTATAAATCATTTATCTAGCACAGATTAAAATGCACATCAAAATGCATTTTTTTTAATGTGTGTCAGGCTGAGTCTGTTCTAGCTTTGATTAATATTTGATTTTTTTTCTTTCAATATAAGAAACTGGAGGCAAAAGCTTCTGCACCATTTGTGAGAGGGAAGAACATAAAGTACAAAATGGCAGAGGAGGTTGGGAGCTTTTGACAAGTGGAGATCCTTTTTTTTTCATGTAAGAATTCTAGTAATATCTCATTTCTAGAAGAAGAACATCATACAGGTAATTCTGAGAATGCTTTAACCACTGATAAATAGTGCTCAGAAGATAAAATGAGACTACTCATCCATACAGCACTCATCCACTATTAAAAGCTTTAATTTCCTTGTTTCTACAGCAACAACCTCATAGAATATTTGAAGCTGTGTCCCTCAGTGGCACATGCTCTGGTATTTTACTTATTTGACATGTTTTAGACTGATGGACCTCTTGGCCACCTCACAGAATCACTTACACTGGCCGGTGCATGCAGTTTAAAAACCGTAACTGAAATGAGGAAGTGAGTCTTACAGTACAACACGGCTTCACAGGAAATCACAACTAAAGCTGGTGAAAACACAACTAGCTTGCAGGCCATAAACTGCTAGTGTATTAGAGGCAGTTGTGTGATTATTCTGCCCTCTTAGATGTCTATTAAACACAGGTAATGACATGGAAAGCTCACTGAAACTGTTTTACCTCAGAGTGCCTCAGACCCAGGTACATTTTATGTCTTCATGCAAGCGGCCATAATTGTAAACGTGTCTTCTTTTTTTTAAATTGGTTTGTAATGAACAGCGTCTATTTGAATTATCTGCCTTTTACACTGCATGCAAGCTTCACATCTGTGGGTTTATCTTTTTATTTTCTTTTTTGTTGCAGATGAAAAAAAAAACGTAGTACACTGATAATGCGTACATGTGTGTATATATCCGTATATGAAGCTATACTCTCTCTGATTGAGGAAACAGAATGGGTTTTTTTTTTTTTTTTAATACAGATAGTCTAATTAACTCTTCTACTCAAACGGAGCAAGGACAAATAGATAATGACATATGTTCCCACAAGCGCTTTCTAAAGATTTATCAGACACTAGCAGAGCTGAAACCTGCTTATTCAGCTGTTTGCCTGTTTCTGTGTGCTGGTTATGACTGTGTCGTCTCACTGCCAATACCGTAGTTTTTCTTATATGATAGGAACTTTAATATTTTTCATGCTTGTTTTATTGCACTGAATTATTTCATGTATTTCATGTATTTTCTAACTACTACGAATTATAGTCTTGCGTGGGACACAAAAGATGAATTGCACCTTTTCTCGGGAGATTTCACTTGCTGTCGATTTCTATGGACATACGGTCATTTTGTTTCCAAACATAATTCGCAATTGACAGCAATATTGTTGGTGTGTCTTTCTCATTTTGTTTTGCACACGTCACATACCATCAACATTTTTTTTTTTCCTTTGGGCTGCTTGCAGTTTCCATTTCCATATAATGTCTCATAATTATTCAGAGGCCTGCCTGCACGCTTGGCGCATGAGCACGTGTGCAATTTAGAGATCGTGCGATGGTATCAAATCACTTTGCAACAAGTAATACATTTAAATCAATCCTCACCTGTGTTCAGGCCTGTGCATTATTCATGGCAGCTACCGTTTTCAGTCTATTTTGGATGTGCAATTGGCTTTGACATTTGTTTGCATGTGTTTGCGGGGCTGTGTGTCTATTGAGGGTTTTTAGATGGATTTTCTTGTTTGAGCAGTTTTTCAAAAAAACAAAAACAAAAAAAAACCTCACGTCATGGAACAAAACATTGCGTTCCTGAGTGAATGCAACGTTCCTGCATGGTGCAACTTGGGGAGCTGTGTATTGCAGCAGTGCCACTCAACACTGCATAATGAAATGAAGATTGTGCTCTGAATGAGAACTGTTTATGCTTCCCAAAGTTCCTGGTACACTCCACTCCATAACAACAAAACACCAATGTGCTGATTTATTGATGTACTCGATTTTTAAGGAGAGACTCTAGTTAGTTAGTGTCATCTTAACTATCGTGTTTCAACGTCTTTTAGACAACAAGCATCTCCAGGCTTCATTTTTAACAAAGCAGAGACTAAGCACGATCACCAGAATGAACTCATCGCTGCTACTTTGTCTGTAATCAGACGCTCACTCAATCAAAGCTGCATCTAATTTCTCTAATATCATCATGGTGAAATCAGTGAACCCCTGCTGCTGACTCACTCATTGCTCTGGACAAATGTCAGCTAATTGCCTAGAAATGCCATGTATACGAGCAAATCCACTGCACTCTTCACATACACAACATTATTTCAGCTTTGCTAACCAAAGAGCTCATGAGACAAGGCTAACCAGACAGACAAGAGATCTGGCTCACAAAAATAGTGGCTCACAAAAAGTGAGTAAAAGTTGGCTAAGAGTGCAACACAAAAGACACTTCCTTGCGTGTCGCGCTCGAAGCAACATTAAGACGACAGTCCAGTGCATCACAGTGTATATACTGTGCAGGCTTTTAAAATGATCACTGAACAGAATAAAACCATGGAAACTGACTATGTTATGTGCTGAGTGCATCTTGGTAGTGGGTGAAATAACAATGGTCATGAAGGCTTTCTTTCCACCCCCTTTCTCCAGTTCTCTAACTCTTTCACATCCCTTCCAATTTCAATGAAAGGATAAAACACTTATAAAGTAGAAAAGTTTTTAAATCAGAGACAAAGAAGTTTTGTTTAAAGTTATAATCCATCCAAGGTTTACATTCAATCAAACCCAATCCAGTTCTTTAGTATCAAAAGAGTCCATGCAAGTTCATTGTGAATGTATTTGTTTCCTTCAAAAGGAAGAGAGAAAAAAAAAAAAACCCCAGGATCATCATGACCAATATACAAATACTGTAGCTTTCAAAAAGGTCATGTAGTGCACTATAAATATCATGAGAGAAAATGAGAATCTTACTCACAAGCTGCACAATGCGCTGTGACCTTTTTCCCTCTTTGTGTTTTTGTGGAATTTCAATGTTGATACCATCCGGAGACTGCCAGGTGCAAAGATGATGCTAAATTACATTTGATAAAAGAAAATATCACACAAAACCCTTTTTTACGGTGGGTGTCAGGGGTTGCAGCAAATATCACTCTCAAGTATGAAGTGACACTGCAAGGACGGCCGTGTCTCAATTCTCTTGAGTAAAGGTATATTTTGGTGTTTTGAAAATACAATTTTAAAGATTGAATATTCTTTATGAAAAAAAAAAACTACTAGGAAATGTGACATAATCCATAACATGTTAGAAAGTAATTTACAAAGCTAAACTGTTTGGCTGTCACCTCTGGCTGACATAGATGACTGAGCTACAGGACAATCTCTCTAGTGCAACATGATGCTGGTGCAAAAGCACAAAATAGGCCATCAAGCAGGGAAGAGAGATTTCTCCCAAAGAGTCCTTGAAATAATATTTTCAAATCTTTCGTCTTACTGGCATAATAAAAAAGTTAAGATGCTCCAGCCTGTGGTAACTCATCTGAGGAGCACGTATTGTGTCTTCCTCCACACACATACACACAGGACTTAAAAGGCTAAAAAGAGAAATATGTAGAGTTGAGATAATAAACCCATTAATATGTGCCTTTGTTGTTATCATTTAACTTTAGAATACAATACAGGTGGGAGAGTGGGACTTGTTGGGAACAATAATCTCATTCTTAAGTATCCTTGGTTTTGATAGTGTTGCCTTTTTGCATTATTTGGTCATGTTTATTGGAGAGGTAGAATCCATCATATGCAGAGTAAAGTAAGTGGGCCTAACAGAGCAAATGTAACAGTTAACATTGAGTAAAGCAACATTAAACTACTCCTGTTGTACTCCTTAGCAGGTTATTTAAATAGCTTGTGCAAATTAACCCACAGATTGGCTGATACTGTGTGTGCTATACATTTGTGTGCTATGAACTGCATGTCAGTGCAGTCTTGCTTGTTCTCACTTGAGCCGATGAAAGCCTTGTATTGAATTTGAGATGGAGAGCTTCTTTATCCCATCACCTCAGGGCAATCACAGACATGCTCTCCTCCAACAGAACCTAGTCCATTGTAAGAGCAGCAACCTTAGCAAGGTTATTTACTGTATCCTAATCACTATTAGGATCCTGAGACATAATGTGCAGTGGTTCTTGCTCAGGATGTGGAGTGGGGTGATCCATTAATTGCCAGGTTGGTGATTTGTTCCCCAGCTCCTCATGTCCACATGTTGAAGTGCACTTTAGCAAGACACTAAACCCCATTGGCCTGACCAAGGTCTTGTTAGCACCACCACCATTACTGTGTGAATGAGAGACAAACTGTTAAGTGCATCGTCTGCTAAGGTAGACAAGCAACATATAAGTGCAGTCCATTTACCGTTTACATAATTTACTTAGTTGAGGGAGGGGGGCACAGATGTTGTTAACCACTATCGCTGAAAGAGATGGCGTAACCTGTTTATATGTTGATGGGGTTGGTGGAGTAGATGTTGGTATTTTCTCTTCTTGGACTAGACTTCAGATCCAGGAAGGAGTTGAGAGGGTTAAGCCAGCTTGGGCTCCATCCATGCTGCACCAGTGAATTCCCACACCTAACTGAGTGTAGGTTGGAAGACCAGCAAGTGGCTGCTGGATTGCTATCAAAAAAATATCTAACCACCATTTTAATCTCAGTGTTTGTTTGCTACTACAAAATCTAAACTACTATACTGACCTAATGCCTGGAACCAAATTCATCAGAAAGGAAGGGATGTGGGAATGACAGTGTACTGTTCTGTAGCAAATCCTTTTCAGTTTAGTTTAGTTATAGATTATGTATCAAACACCAACACCTTGTACTATTGGTGGGACTCCTACCCCTTTTACTACTGCTGCTGCTATAAACCTAATAAAAATTTCCACCACCACCGCACACTCCTCATCACAAATACCTTTGAGACCATTTTTGATTTTGAACTCCGGCTGAGTCTCACCAGAAAGCCCCCTGTATGTAATTCACACATTGGGTTTACAGAGAAATGGATGATGCAACCCTTTACTTGCACAATAGATCCTTCTCAGAATGGATCTGACTAGAAACCAGTTACTTCTTTTTTTAGACTCTTCAAGTGCCAATGCAACAACATCAAGCAACCTCCAGGTGGGAAAGTAGGATCAGGAAGAAAAAACGAGATGAGCCCCGGCAGCCTTTAATTCCCACCTCTATCGGGGGAATTTACACAGAGCAGACACAGTCATCCTTCAAGTGATCAGTAATCCACACAGACTGCAACCTGGAATTCTTTACCAAAATAAGAGGCAGTCAGGCTGCTCTTGCCATAAGAGACCAGGAGAATTCAACAGAACAGTCTTTCTGTATGTGAACAAAGTAGAAAAGAAAGCCACTGTGCCTTAAGAGGTATAAATGGCACACAGAAGCAGAGAAAAGTCTACATGAGGAATCTAAGATATAAATGACATGACATTACATACCTCAGCATATAACCTAAAAGCTGCTCTCACCGGCATCATCCTGACAATGACCGTGCCAGCCTGGATGACAAAGACTTAGCAGTTCCCAGCCTGCTGAGAGCTCAAAGGGATCACCAACCTCTGTGCCATCAGCTAACCTGCATGGTGGACCCCTGCCTCAGCAGCAGGAGACTGCTTCACTGCAGGCTACCATATAAGCATGACATATACAGTAGGTACTGTCTGTACATCACATGTTAAAGGGGCTATAAGTTTTCTCTGCCGCTGAAAAGAGGTTATAACGCACCCGCAGTGCTACGTTTTCAGGACAGATTGGAGGCTACAGCGACTCGCTATCATTCAGTGATGAGACTAAGGGACTAGCTGGTTAGCCTGCTAACTTAAGCAGAAGAAAAGACATCATAGAGACAAGAGTTAACATTGGTGTTACTTTCCACCGCTGGAGACAGCTCTTGGCGAGTAAAGGAATGAGGTTTGATCCTGAACTCGCGTTGTTTCTTTTAGACTGCTAAGTGAACAGCTATTAATGCTAACACTGGCTATGTAGCAATAGCGAAACTTAAATATCTCCTTTAGGGGAGAATATCATTTTGAAATCTTATTATGGAAATATACAGCTTTCACCTTCGTAGGTAGTGGCATTCCTAAGCTGTCATCATTACCTAAGTGATTATTAAATCAAGTGTATTTCCTCTGTGGAATCCGTTTCCCGATCATAAAGGTGGTGCAGTTATTGATCGCTCCCTTGTCCTCCCAACCATTTTATTTTAATCGCATCATGACTAAACAAGGTGACAAAAGAGAATTATAATCTCTAAATGTATTTATTAACATGGTTATCCCTTTCACATTCCGCATTTGACAGTGTGTTGCATTTCCATATCTCTGCTCATTGACTGTATATGAGAATAGCTGTTCATTGCAAAGTTTTTGACTCGTCTGTGAAGAAGTCTTTTGATATACGAGTCCCCCAAGTTCCCAAGAACTACAAGAGAATTCAGGTACGTGGTTCATTTCATGTATTCCCAAACCATATTTGCTACAGCATGAGGGTGTGTCTATCTTAGGATGTGCTGTCAGTTACAATATGATAGTGTCCTGTTTGATCCTGCTGCCTCAGCAGTGTCACTTGGATGGACCTAGGGTCCTTGGAGACAATAGTCCAAAACCAATTCCAGGAGAACTCATATGGATAGTACTCCCCATACGCACGACATGACTTACACTATACTATGATGAAAATTTTAGTGAACAGTTTATATACCCATTGTGAGCCAAAAAGTGCCCATCACAGTATTGTGTTGTTTATGGTTCAGTCAGCTAAGAAGATAATTAAGAAACCTTCCCTCCAACTGTTGACTACAAGTTAATGCTATAACGCAACTGCCAATAGCCTCGCTAAGTTATGTGCTATTTTAAGTTAAGTTTTGGCGAGCAAAGTTTATCCATCTTTGTTCTATCTCATATGCAATGTGGGTTAATCTACCCATCTATGCATCTCTCAGTAATACTTGTTCATTCTTGTGCCTACATTATTGCTTAGAGACAACAACAAGCTCCAGGCCCAGCAACACTGAAATAATGACTGCTTGTTTTTAGCATTTCATGGCTTATTAACATTTAACAACTCCAAAGATTATGTAAAGATTTGGGCTGCGGGGTGAAAAGTTACTTGAAGAATAATAAGGCCAATATAGGTCTCGATTCTTCTTCTTTTATTATTTACCTCTGTGGCAAGCAAGTGGACACAATTTCTAAGATGAGTTTGGCAACCTCAAGCATACTTTTTTTACCTTTTGCAGTAGAACAGGCTCAGTGACTTTCCCTATTGGCCACTCTAATGTTATGTTTGCCAACAACAAAGTGTGGTGGAGGAGGGATAGTTATCTGGGGCTGATTTTAATGGTATTGGCTAGATCATTTTAATTGCAATTAATATAAATCTGAATTCTACAGCATCAAATGATATTTAAAAAAAAAAGCCAAAACCAAAGTTCACAAAAAAATATTTTTCCCAGTTCGGTGTGGAGGAACTTGACTGGGCTTCACAGAACCCTGACCTCAATCCCATCCAACACCTTTGGGATGAATTGTTGCACCAACTGTAAAGCATTCCCTATTGCCCAAAATCAATGCCCAAAAACTCACTCATACTCTTGTTGCTGAATGTGAGCAGATGCCTGCAGCCAAATTCTCAAAGTCTTGGGGGAAAGCCTTCCAGGGAAGATGGGGGACTGCTGTAGCCGCAAGTATGTTAGGAGCAGAGCATGTATTTGAGGAAATAATCTCCAATTTGAAGTGGTCAATTTCTTAAATGAGGGAATCATTTATCACAAAATTTCCCCCGGAGACTTAAGTGGAACATACCTGCTGCATCATATAGTGCCACATCATTAGACATGCCAAACAGACAGAGGAATCAGACGGTGTGGTAGCTCGGATAGACTCATTCAGAGAGTCGAAAAACTATGATAATACAACTGTGATTAACTTTTCTCCAGCACTGACATTTTAAAACAGGACAATGATGTATCCTGGACGAAACTGCCCAGACAGCCTTATGCCTAGCTTGAAAAATACATTGAATAATTGGCGGGCTGCTGTTTAGCAGAATAAGCAGAAGGCTAGGTGATCAGTGTTTCTCAGTAAGAGGTGATCAGATCATGTTGCCTCATTAGCTCGGTTTGTTTTACTAAGTGCTGTAATGTTTTTTGCGGCAAACCAGTCAGTCAGAACTAAACTGTCACTTAATGTCTGCTGACTGGCAACTTTCACGCCTGTTCATCTGTCTCCACACATACACACACACAAACACACACACACACACACACACACACACACACACACACACACACACACACACACACACACACAGAGGCGGGCGTGTCCAGGTGGCGATGGGAGTATTAATGGAGAGAAGTCCCTCAGGTCAGCTTCACACCAACCAGCTCTCTACAGCACCGATACTGCTCCTGCACATCTCATCCATTTCCTCCTCTTCCAACTATAGGTAAGCTGTTATCCCCCTCTTCCACTCCCCCTTCTCTATTTACTCCTCCATCTCATTCTTCTATCCTTTCACCATCATTTTCTCCATCTTTTCTTTGATGCTCTTTTAAAACGGCGGCACTTTACTTCCATTACTCCTATCTACTTTTATCATCTTCTATCTTTGACCTCCTCTTATCATCCATCTTCGTTTTTTTTTTTTTTTAACCTCATTCATCCCCTCTTCCTCTTTCACTATTTTTGATTAACAAATAGATAGCTTTCCTGCTTCTGCTTCCTCATTCAAACATGTCTGTGTGGGCAGCACTTCTCCGTTATGGCGGCACTGTGGCTCCATACTGCTTCCGTGCTGGTCTTACTGGTCATGTCATGCCCGGGCTCCCAAGCCATTGCCTCGCAGTACCTGTGTGGCTCCCACCTGGTCGATGCTCTTCACCTGATCTGCGGAGACAGAGGTTTTATCTACATGCCCACGTCAGGCGCCAACCCTGTGCCCCGTGAGACTACCAACTGCAAAACACTTCACAACACAAAACAGTATCGCTGAGATGCACTATATATTAGTGATAGAGGGACATTTAGGGTCTTCTTCCCAAAGAGCAACTCTCTGACTGCCTACATACAGGATATTAATCGTGTGCTACACAACAATTCAGACTAGCGTACCAGCCTCAGTTCAGTTCCTCCAAGCTTTGTGTGTGCTAACTTTAAACTAGCCTGATGACTTTTGCCCTGAACTGTCTGTCCCATCAGGCGTCCTTCCTCCAATGGCGAGAGGAGCAGCATCAATGGGCGGCGAGAACGAGGGCGCCAAGTTTGCCTCCCAGGACCAGATGGAGATGATGGTGAAGCGGAACATTGTGGAGCGATGCTGTCACAGGCCCTGCAGCCTCTTTGACCTGGAGAGCTACTGCTATTGAACAGCCAGCATAGCTTAGCTTCTTGGATAACTGAGCATGCAACCCCCCCCCCCCACCCCC